>NW_010193870.1:0-69750 GCF_000695765.1 Mesitornis unicolor | reverse complement strand
AGGACATGCGGTGCGGAGCGAGAGCGCGCCGGGAAGCTATGATCTGACTCCCTCCAACCGGTGTAGGGTTTAGAGCCAGTTTTGAGGGGAAAACAGGTTGATATGTCCCCATTTCTGGCTTTTTTCCCCCACCCTAGAGGTGCTTATGCCCGCATCAGCCCGCTGTGGAGCCGGCTGTGCCTGCCCAGGCCCTGGGGTTGTCCCCAGCAGCAGATGGTGCCGCTGGTACCATCCAGCGCAGACTGATCTGCGTGGAGGAACTTCCTGGAACCGTCCAGCACAAGTCCATCGTAGCTGGCGGGGTTTTGTTCTGTAACTGCACACACCTGTAATCCTTTCTCCTCCTATAGTCACCGTCTTTGGTGGAAAACAGTTTCAGATGTGTGTTTGGGCTCCTAAAGCAGGAGGGGATGGTACATGGTATGTGTAGGTACATAGCCATGGTACAGCTATCCTAGGCAATCAGACTTAAAAACGTAGATCAATGTTGAAGGTAATGCATGGTTGCAAAAAAAAAAAAAGGATGCTATAGATACTGCGCTGCTATAAAAGGGGTTTTTACATTAAAGTAGTGGCTAAATCGGTGATTATCTTATGTTGCACAGTCAGCAGAAAGAAGCCTTAGAGCTTTTTTTCAAGATCAGAGAAAAGGCTGGATAAGCCAAGATGTTTCTTAGATGTTGTATGTAACTGCAGCCTGACTTAGAGACAGAGTGATGCTGAATTTGTGTAGACCTTAAAAGGAGCAGCAAGTGGTAGATTGATTAGTTTACATAGTATACTTGACATTACTTGTTGCAGTCTGTTTTGTTGTATATTGTGTGTTATGTTTTCTCTTTGTTTTCTTTGACCCCTGGCAAAAACAGGCAATGGACAGTGCAGGTGGGAAGGAAGAATGCATGAAATTCTGTCCTTTAGAAATCTATGATGAGAACTGGGGCTACCATTGAGCTTTGGTCTGTCTTCTGTCAAAGACAGAGCAGTCAAAAAAATCAGGTTATAATAGGGTCTGTACTCAGTTGAGGAAAAACAGAAGAAATAGTATGGTATTGTTAATCTGGTTGGTGATCCTTTGAGCATTACTACTGCTACGGAAAGGGTTCTAGAAAGAGATGAGCAAAAAGTTACCTCAGGTCTACTGAGACCTGCGGCTGAAGTTTTTCAACTGAAGTTTTTGGAGGCTAGTGCGGTATGAGGCTTGATGTGACAGTCAGTTTTAGGACAACTACGAGTTGTAGGAACATAGACTTAAGAGGGAAAATAAATCTGGTTTATTGTGGTTTTTCTTTCATTGTCCTTGACAATTCTGTGTTACCTCTTAGGTAAAAATCTTGCATGTTAAAACTGCAAAGTTACTCTTCTTAAATATAGGAGCATTACATTTCTAGGCAAATTAACCTGTGTAAATGTTCAGTAGAAGCAGGTCATTAGGGTCTTACTTCCATCTTGTAAAGCTGTTAGAAAAACAAGAAAGTTAAACTGAGATTTGAGTTGCGTCCTCTGCTTATCCCAATGTACCTCTTAAGTCGAGGGCAGTAGTGACTCAGTTTGGCTTCAGAGAAACTTTTGAGTGAGTCTTGCTTTGTGTCGTGATGGCAAGAATATCACTTCAACCCTGGGTGAGAAGAGATCTGATCTCTGTTGAGGACAAGCTCTTCTGGGTGGTAGAAAATGAAGAGCATTTCTTCTGGGGAAAATGCAACATTGGAATAGAGCTAATGTTCATTAAGAGGGGGAATAACTCCCAGATCTGAAGCATTGGAGGTTGCCCATGGAAGCTGTGGGTGCCCCCTCCCTGGCAGTGTTCAAGGCCAGGTTGGACGGGGCTTTGGGCAGCCTGGGCTGGTGGAGGTGTCCCTGCCCATGGCAGGGGTTGGACTGGATGAGCTTTAAGGTCCCTTCCAACCCAAACCCTGCTGTGATTCTAGGAAATGTTTTCTAAATTTCCTTTTTTAATGAGGGGAGCTATGTTCCTTTACTGTTAACATTACTTTTGTAAAATATTTACAGTTTTATACGTTAGCGTAAATGCTTAGGTAACCTGCTCTGTGAAGTTGCATGCTCTGCTTGTAATTTTTATGAAGTTTGAGGTGAAGCTAATCAGAAAATGGCGAGCTTTTCCCTGGTGTCTCTTTCAGTTACGTTTTGAAATAACCAGGTTTTGATGACATATTTCAAGCAGTGAGCTGTTCCTTACAGCTAATGATACAATGTTTTTGTGGATATTTCAGGTTATGGGCATGTACAGTAATAGACAGGGACATCCTCCATGGGGATTTGTGAAATTTGCCTGCATTACTTAAATGGCTTCGTACTAAGCCCTTCTTTCTTTTACTTTAAATTTATCCCAGTGCTGTTTCAGATAGACAGGAGGTTGGGAGTGGTATTCTGGGATAATAGTTCTCGGAATAGAAAATTCAGGAGCCAACTTGTTTGAATACACTCCCTCTATCTTTCAACACCACCATCAACCCTTTCGTATGTGAAACCCGAATGCGTTGCTGATGGGAGAGATCACAGTGGAAACCTCCTGAATTCCCAGGCAGGCAGGGGTGCTTTCCGAGATGCAGATGGAGTATTTGCCAGGAACTCTGGGATCTGTGTTTTGGGGAGGAAGGCCAATTATGTGTGGACGTAGCTTACAGGTTGTGGCATGACAGCAGGCGGAATCGCATGGGGTTTCCTTTGGGTTTTAATTGGGCTTAAATCAATCTAAGAAAGTTAAAATTCCATTGTGTATATATGCTTGTCTCAGGTTCTGAGTAAAAATCACATGGATTTCATCCCAAAATCTGCTGTTTTTCCCAGTGGGAGGAACTTGATTTTGGTCACTGTTTGATAAGTGACCAGAGTGGACCAGATACTTGAGATTTGATTCCGGAAAAAATCTGTTGTGTGAATGAGGAAGCATAAGATTTTAAAAAGTTATTGCCTTCACTAAAAAGAATCTTCATACTTGTGTTTTGGACATAATTTAATATATCCTGAATGTAATTGGAAGTAATGGATTTGCATGGAAATAAATCAAGCAAGACTGAAATTTTCTGGATCTGTTCAGCCTCTCTAGAAAGCTCACAGTTGTCCACAATGCTTTGTGCTCAGTTCAGTTCTTTTTTGTTTGTAGAAGAAATATGTAAATTCTGACCACAAATGCCTGTACCAAAGAGATTTCTTAGATCATCTTGTAAAGTAGCTTGTTACTGGGATTTGCTGCATTATATTGAAGTGATGGATTTAAGATAAGCAGGGAGGTGTTGATTGGATTGGGTACATCAGTTGTAGGTCACTATCTCAGCCTGATTTATTTTTTGCAGTTCATACAGCTTTTGCTGCTGGTGTTACAGATATTCTTGCAGAAACTGGAGTTCTCTTTCTGAATTTTATGCATTTGGACCGGTGACCTGAAAACGCTCTCCTGGTCAATTTGTAGCTCTGAGGAGAGAAATCCTGTTAATTTAATGGTGACTTAACTGTTTTCTTCCCCAGCTAAATGGTACTTTGTGACTTTCAGGTTTGTACGTCAACTTTTTTGTGTAGGTGGGGAGCAGTCCATACTGCAGGCAGAGGTAGTCGTGGTCTGTGACTGTGGCATGCAGGTAGCAAAAACCTACGGTGAAACATAAATTATCTGCTGAGGTTGGATTTATATGGAAAGGCTTCCAAGTGGAAGTAAAAAAAATTAAAAAAAGTAAAAAAGTAAAAAAAACCTCGCTTCTTCCCCCTCCATCTGACCTGAAAGCAAAAAAAGGCAGAAAAGCAGCATTTTTAATACATACCCATAAATAGTAAGAATAATTGTTAGGACAGAACCTAGTTACTGGTTTTGAAAACAGGAGTTATTTGAATGTTGGGAGGTTTGTGTTGTAAAATGGAGTTGAGGCTTTGCTTTTAGCTTCTGAAAGATGGCATCTGTTCGCACAGTGGTGTGCCACCCTGAGGAGGTATCCCTTTGATATTGGACGGGGGAAGTGGTAATTTTAGCAGGCAATAAATTGCCCGTGTAAATGTCAAGAGAGAAGGAATGGAGGAATTATTACTGCTGTCATGTGCTGCAGTGTGGTTTACAGAATTGGTTGTGTCCGCAACATTGGAAATCCCGAGATTTCACAGGAAAATTGAGCGGTTCGGGAACCAGCTGATACCTAAGGTTAACATTTTGGCGAGTCCCTAGTAAGTGCCAAGAAGATTTTCATAGTGCTCCTCTCATTAGGGCTGCGTTCGGGTGCAGCAGTGCTGCTTAAAGGAAAAGGTGCAGCTACCGGGGACTGAAATGGGGCTGGAAATGCCAGCTTTAATTGCATTTCAGCGTGAGTGACTGCACCGCTCAACAGTGAGCGTTGCTACAGCGCATTTGATAGCAGGAGCTGGCAGCACTAGAGGCAGCGTGTTCAGCTGTAATATCAAGCCACAGTAGGGTTATTTGAGGACATCATTCCGGGGTTAACTCTTAAAATGCCTGCTCTGATCTCTTTTAAGGGTAGTGTTTGTGGGTTTTGCTTGTGTATTTATGTGTTTTGGTATTTGATTACTCAAGTGAGAGTTAATGTTGATGGCAGAAACGGAATGAAATGTAGATCCTGTAATTTATAAGCTATATAAAGTTGAAGCTCTTCATTTAGATATACTACGCTGCCTTAAGTGTAGGCTCTGGGTAAACCAGCCACCTCTGCGGTACGTGCTGCTGCGGAAACTTGGCATAACCACGCGTTTGGGATTAGAAGAGCAGGCTAAAATGTGAGAAACTACTGATGATGATTAACTTCCTGGAGCTCTCCTGAAGGTGACATTCAAGGGCGTATTTTAAAAACCGCTTGACTTAATTGTGTATTCAGTTCAAAATCGAAACAGCTTCTCTGTGGGATGTTTGTAACGCACTCAAGCTCTGCGAATCCTGCATGAGTCAAAACTGCTTGGTGTCAACACAAATTATCCCAAATCGGAAGCTGCAGACATGAAGCACAGTACATAAAAGCACGAAGCTGCCCTTTTGGGTCATGGATCCGTCTCCTCGAGGACTGGAGAGGCATCCTTTTGTTTTCCAAGGCCTATATTTGAAATGAACGGCAAATTTGTGGTGAATGTGATACTGTGAGAAACTCCAGTGTGCTTCCTGAGTTTGGGGGGTGGTTGCTGTTTGAAATTTCTCTCTTCCAATCCTGGTCAGAACATCTGCTTTCCTGTACGGTTCTTGCATACTGATGGCAGCTGTCCTGCAAATGAGGGGATGTGGGATGGGGAAAAAGGGAATAATGAGGAGAAAATCCACTTTATATGTTACCTAGTGGACTTCTTAACAGGATTTTAGATTAAGTTTTCCAAAACTATGTAAAGGTGGCGTGTTAAAGATGATGTTTCCATCTTGTGAAACAGGAAGTACTGTGGAAGTGGTTTTTTTGGGAAAAGATGGTTGTATTGAACTTGTAACAAGGTAGTAAACTGAGGCTGTTTTTGAACAGAAACAGACTTTCAGGTGCAGCTTTTCTCCAGTGGTCTCTGCCACTTCCTTTTTTAATTGCCGTGTAATAAAAGCAGATGCAAATGAATTGTGTGGGGTGGGGCTTCCCTTGGCACAAGTGGAGCCAGTCCTGTGCGGTGGCCCGGTGCCTGCCCGCCCCGGGTGCTGGCACTGCCACGTTGGGAGCCTGGTCACCAGCTCGGGGGGTTGGTTTGTTTCAGAAGTAAAGCAACCAGGAGGAAAAGTTGTTGCAGTGTTCAGCCCTGCAAGTACAACCCTGACGGAGGGTACAGGTTCAGGAGCATGTGCTGTTTGGAGGAGGGTGGAGTAGGCTCTTTGTGGCTGTGAGGCTTTACTTCAGTCAGACCTGTTACGAAACCACAGCTGTAAGTGCTTTCCTCCGCCACACCAGATAAGAGTGAACGCTCTTTCGTAAACTTTTAGCAGTGGGCCTTTTGAACCCGAGTAGCTTTTGTGACAGAAAAGGATAGCCCTGTAAAGGTGATGAACTGGAGAAATGGAGTTTTTCGAGATTCTTCTTTAAATAACCTTCAAATATAATAGTTTCATGCAAAATTGAGGAAAAGTAAGATGTCTGTCCTGGGCTAAATCTAAACCTTGTTCTTCAAATCCAGATGATGCTTCAAGTGATATGATCTGCTGGAATTTTCTGGAAATGTGTAGTAGTAACGATATAGTTGTGGATCAAAGCCAAAGGTCCAGACTATAATGTGCAAAGTGCTCAGAATTGCTCATTATCTCCCTATTAAAAAAAAATAGGAAACAAATCTAAAGGCCCCATTGCTTTTCAGAGTAATCTTCAGTGTTTGCTAAGTTATCCTACAAAATTATCAGTTGCCTGCAAATACCAGTTGACTCCTCAACCTGGTTGACTCCTCCTTTATCTGTAATTATTTATCGGCACTGTTGCAGCACAGAGATGATTCACAACTCCATAATATGTTTAGATGCATTGTTTGTTCCTCAGTTTACCATATGCACTTGATCGCTGTACATGCAGATGGTAAGTGTCGTTATATAAAGGGTGCAGGGTGAGACAATGGTGAAAAAGGCAGTGGTGTAAACAGATGATACAGGTTTTTTGAGTTGCAGATTTTGAATTGTCAAGCATGGTGTGCCAGTCAAGAGGAAGATAGGACAAGCAAAGAGTAGCTTGTGAGCCCTGGGGACTCCTGCAAAAGGGAAAACTACTTGGAATGTCTTATGGGACTTCTTATGTGAATTGGAGATCTTAAGACTAGAAAATGAGGAGGAAATTTATAGCAGTTTAATTTTTATTAATTCCTTAAGAGTTTGTGGATAATGGCCAAAGATCCTTTTTTTGAGGCATAAGACTATGAATGATATCTGAAGGCCTTTCAAGGAACAAAAGACTCTCATGTATGACATGCAGAAGACTTGTTCAGAAAAGTTGTGGTGCTTCTATATTAAATAGATATGAACTGAAGAAATCATGATTCCCTGTTAGGTTATGCTTTAAACAGTAAAGTTTCCTTTCATCTCTTTTTTTTTTTTTTTTAATATAGCACTGAAGTCTTAAAGAATGAGGAGTTAATACTTCTGCAGTGGTTATCAGTGTTCTTAGGTATTTTAGATTACAGGAAGCAGAACAGCATGCATGACGAATCTCCAGTAGTTATTTGTATTCTGTGGAGTACAGAGTTAAATGAATTTTAATTTGGAAGAAGAGGGAATGCATAAGTGGTCTTCAGTGTGTGGGTGTGAACATGTGCACGTGTAGTATGAAATGATGATGTGAAAGTGTCTCTTGACAACATTGTCTCCTGAGTTAGTGGGATACATCTGTCTAGCTTCAACAGCTTGTCAGATCGTATTGCCAAAGCTTCATTCAATATGTATGACCTTCTTTAAAGGTACTCTTGATATATGCAAAAGAGCTGGAATGCATCATATGTAGGAAAACGCCATTAAATCTGTCCTACATACTGTCAAAACAATCAAGCCCTTGACATGAGTGCAGTAAAGTGTATTTTGCTTTAAGGCTTGGTCCTCTATTAATAACAAATCTTTGGTGTTCTAGAATCTGTTTCTAAATTCACATTTTGAATTAGAACGAGAAGTTTCTGCTTTGAAATGTGCATATGAACAAGCACCGTGTTTCTTAGTTTGCTGCAGTATCTCCTGAATGGCTTTCTTGGAAATCTCCATTTCTAATAGATGTTTTCCTTCATGTGTATGGACTGACACTGGTGAATAAGTTCTAAAGGAAGGTTTCACTTGTGCTGTTACAACTTTTTTTTCATGTGTGGAGGAAAAGGTTGTCAAAACTCTTGATAGACTTTTTGTTGGTTGCTAAACTTATATCTAAAAATTGTGTAAATGCGAGGTAAACCCCAGTTTTTCTGAGCTGTAAAGCTACAGAGACTGAGAAGTTTGAATGATTCAAAATTATGTTCTTTGTGCAGTGTTTTCCAAGGTACCAAGGAGTCTTGATACACCTGAACTATTTTTCTGGTTGTCCTTCCTCAACTGCAAAATATCTCTTATCCCTGAGTGTGGTGGTGGGACAGAGGAAGAGTTGAAGTGAAGCTGCCAGAACTGTTTCAATGACCAGCAAGTCATGATTTCTTGTAGATGAGTGTCTGGGGTGGTGTTCCTAAGCCTGGCATTGGGCTGTGCTGCTGTGACCGCCAACCACTGTGCACAAGTGTAAGTTAATGGTAGCACAGGAAAATAAGATGAAGCCGTCTCTCTTTGCTTTTCCAGGCAAAAAGATTATTACCTTAAAGAGCCATTACAGTTTATAGCTAATGATGAGACTGTAGGATGTATGTTCTTTTTTTTCTAAAGATGATCATATGAACATGCCATTATTTTGGCATCCAGCTGCCTATGTGGGCATGAGCTGTGTGTCTCAGAGGTTCAAAGGGTTGATAAGGTTAAAGGTGGAGGTTGATAAGGAGGAAAAGGAACAGTATGAGCAGGGGTTTATGGACCCAGGTTTTACGGGTAGCTTATTGTGAGGAAAGTTGGGCTGTGCATCTCCAGTTCTTACAGCGTGGAGCTGTGGAAACCAAAAATGAAGATATGGGTTATTTCCCAAATAGGAAATGTTGGTTGCAAATGTCATCTGTGCTTATCTCCCTGGGCTGTTTTCAAGGAGGGGGTGAGATGGGTGGGTTGCTGTTCTTTAGTCGTTCTTGCAAAGACCAGAGTTCTGTATTGTGACCTTTTTGTACTAGATAATATTAAAATGGAGAATAGAAGAGTGTGATTCCTACATGAAAATTCTTTAATTTGAAGTAGTTATGAGCCAGCACATGGTTAGGAAGGTAAGAAAGCCAACTGGCTGTCATGACAGACAGGAACTTTGTAGCACATGATAGCAAGCAGGGGTTACCTGATCTATCTTCTCTTCCCTATGGCAAAATCAACTAAGTCATGTCATATCTGACGGATCTTTGGCTTAAATTCCCTTAAAATTTCCCCAGGTTGGGGGTTCTAATGATTCTTCTGGTACTCTGCATGGGATTAGCCTTACCCTGGAGTCTTTTTTTTTTTCTAGTGTCTTACTCACATCTGTCATGCTGTGACTTCAGTATGTTATTACTTTATGTATTTACTTACTGTTAACAGATTAGATTGTCTTCTGCATTCAGAGGCTTCTCTGTTATTTTTGATGGGGTAAGTGTGTAAATGAAGGCTTACAGAGTTAGTGGGGAGGGTTGATGTTAACTCCAGCTTGCTACAAAGATGGCATTTAACAGGTTGTGGCTTTCTTCAACACTGATTCATAGAAGGAACTTCACATGTTAAGTAGAAGGAACATGGAAGGTGCCTATAAAGTTAATTCAAAGAAGGTCTAGAATTGAATTGCAGGAGAGACAACAGTAACGTACCAAAAGTTGATCTGAATCTGATGGGGGGAGACAGTTTTTGCAGAGGAAGTTAAAGTTCAGGCATACTGTTTCTGTGTTGGCATGGTTTTGTATAGATCCACAGCAGCCTTGTGCTAGCTCGGGAGAATGAAAGTGGTCACAGCTCAACTGCATGATCATTAATCAAGATGGTCTCAGGGTCTACCTCTGCATCTGATGACAGAGGTGTGATGAAGATGACCATGTCCTGCTCCACTGGTGGAAGAGAGAGTCAACACTGATCTTTGTCAGTGTCCCTACACACCACCTTCTCTCTTCTGTACTGAGAGGTGTTGTCAGGGTTGGGACCACAGTTCCTGGTGCTTCATGCAGCTTTGGGAACTTCCAAAGTCAGGTCATGGGAGGTGAATAGTGCTGTGTGCCAATGGTGACTGCCAGTAGCAGCACTCATTCCATGAAGTCAGGTTTTGGCTGCCATGTGAGTCGCCAGCATTTGTTGACACTGGGTTGATCAAACTTTGGACCATCAGTGGGGAGCATGAAGAGTTTGTTGCACTGATTTACTGCTTCATGGTCAGGTATAGCGCTGCAGGCTGGAGCTGTGTTTTGTTGCTAGGATCTTCTGTGGTTATTACAAAGTCAGATTGAGATTTATATCTTTAATAAGTTGTAAAAGTAGCCTGCCTGCAGCTGTTGGAACAAATTAATAATATCTTCAGGTTTTGCTACAGACTGGCAAATATCTCTGTGGACCTTTTGTCAGTGAGGCTGAACTTTCTTAGCTATATGCTGGGTATACATCACACTTATTTACTTGGTAATGTAAAGAGAAGGGGTATTACCATTACTACCCTGTCAGGATTTTGTCAAGTACCTGCCATCTGTCATCCTACAACAAGGAGAAGAGAAATACACCTCTTACTGTTCTTGCAGTTCTAAGAAGATCCTTGAGGCCCTGTTTCATATGTATTTCAGTAGTAATGTCAAGAAGGTCCCTTTTGTACCATTTCAGCTGCATTTCCAACAGTTTCCTTGGTGTTATGGTACACTCAGCGTCAAGCTCCTAGACTGATTTTTAAAAATGGTGCCAGGAAAATTTTACTGATGTTTTCAGAGACTTGGTGGTGCTTATAAGCAATGATGAGGTATGGTGGTCATGGCATTAGCATCAGTCAGTGCTATGGCTCCAGTCCTCAGAAAGATCCTTGTAAAGGACAGTCCTCAGGGAAGAGCTGTGTTTCAGTGAAACGGTACTGACTGGGGTCTTCTGTCTTGGTAAGGGCAGATCAGGTGGCTGAAAGACATCAGTGAGATTTGTAGTGAAAAGAAGAGAAGTTTTCTAATGGAAATGGTAACTTTTAAATCCTAATTTATACCTTTTCACTCTGACCTGTTTGGCACACTGACTACTGGGTGATCAGTAGCACACAACTTAAAGTGGCTGGTGTTAACTTCAGCCAGTTGTGTAGAAATAAAAAGAGTAGAATTCATCTGCTTCTAGAAGAAGTGCTAAAACCTGTTAGTCCTGATATTTCTGGCTTGCAGAAAGGTAATTGAGTTGTACAAGCCAGTGAGCTTTAGCGCCAAGAACGAACTGACTGGAAGTTTGGGAGTTCATTCCCTTGTGTTGAAACCAAAACCTTGAGGATGGAAAAGGAGATGCATGGATTGCATTAAAGCAAGATAGAGAGATTTTTATTTCTAATGACATAGCATTTTAAAACTGCCTTGATGACAAAACAATGACAGTTACTAAAAGTATCTTTCCAAGACACTTCATGTGGTACGTACCTGATGATCCAAGAAAAGGTCAGGTTTATTCAGATACGTAATGAGCTGCCTGAAGCGTGTGCGTAGGGAGAGAGTACTTGGCTTCTACCCAGCAGCATGAGTTGAATTTTGCTTCTTTGCAGGGAAATCTGTGCAAAGTTCAGGCCTTTTCCCTCTGAAGTGTGTCATAAACTGAAGCACTAGGGTCTGATGTTTCAGCTTAATAAGCTTCACTGTAGAAGTGCAGTGTATCCAGTTGTACCGCCGATTTTTTAGTTTAGAAATACATTTGCTAATTAGGCCAGCAACACATGCCTGATTAAGTCAAATTGCCTCTGAATTTCTACCGCCACCTGAAATATTTTTGGCATGGTGCTGTGCGGAGTGGGGTGGGAAGGTGCTGTGGTGATGCACAGTCTCTGAAGGGAAACCTGAATAGAACACAGACGGTGGTATTTATCTGTGCAGTACTGGTGACTGTCTGGGAAGTGAATGTCTCAATTTTCCTTCATAATTAGGAGAGCCTGGGATGCAGTTTCCCCATCCTGTGTAAAACATACTGCATGCAGCCATTTATGTATGTATACCATGGCCAGGTGAGATGCATGCCACATCAGTTTTCTGGATTTTTAAAAGCCCTGTGTCAGCTTTTCCCTCTCTGACAACTGATAGTAAAAGCGTGGCATTAAAATTGGTTTACCTCATTAAAGGTGAAATAATAGACAAATTCTGGCACTCTTGTTTTTCTGCCAGCAAGGGTAACAAACAGAGGTAACTGGACTGTGTGCTAAAATAACTGAAGCGTTTATTTTGACAGTCCCTTGCTGAGGTTACTGAGTTAAATGGAGATAAAATGAACACCTGGAAATGGCAAATAAGCTGTTGCAGGAAAACAGTGGAATTTTTCTCTGCTTGCCTGAACATCCAATGCATCGCAATAAAGTGTAAGTGAACCTTGAGGGGTAGGCACTGCTGCAGGATGGAGCAAGGTTGCTGTTACATACCAAATAATAAAGCACATGCTCTGTTCTTACTTCCTTGCAGAAAATATGATGTAGACAGCATTATTAGGACTCTTGGTTTGTGTTCTGAAGGCTCATTGCTGCCAGCCTTGCAAGGGCCTGCAGCTATGCCTGTGAGTTTGACAGACTGCTTTCAAATCTGAAGAAAATAAAGGAAGCCACCTACTTCCTTTCTAAATGACTGCCTCACATATTTCTGCTTGATATTGCAGAGGAATAAATACCTTTGATAAACCTCAAGAAGATTGTGCGGTGCAGAAGGAAGGGAAACAAACTTGTGTCCTTTCCTCCCAGCAGGCTCGTGTTCTGGCTGTTACAGTCATGGGACTCCTCTTCTACAGCAGGAGTGGTTCTTGCCACAGTACTTTTCCTTAGACTGTCAAATACATTTCTTAATATAACAAAATGGATAAAACTATGGCTCAAAGTAGATGTTTATAAGGGATAATTTCTTAGGATTAAAAGTCTAATGGTAGAATTAAGTTGCATCTGAGTGAAACACGAACTACTAGTTGATTCACTGTCTCCAGAGGTTTGGGAACATAATTCGTTATTGACTCAGATGTATTGTTATAGTCATTAGAATGATTCACTGAACTACATAGCAGTGGTCAGCAAAATAGCATCTATATAGCCGTAATTAGTACCTGGGGGCGGGGGAAATCTTAATTAACCATGGAAAGTTGCTAATGATGAAGCCTGAGATGAGTGATGAGCTGGAGATGGGTTCTGAGATCATCTACTATCTCCTGGAAAGATTTTGGTTGAAGAGTGATGCTGTAATTCCCTTTGCTACCCAATTAAACCTCCATCTGCTCCCAGAAGTTGTTCTGTCCCTTCCTGTGCTCTGAGATAATCTGCACTGTGGAAGTGCTGGTGTCTCTGCTTTGTGCACCTTGGTATATTCTCAATTAAAGAAGATAAAGATCCCAGTGTTCAAGTTACATCAAGTGTAACTTTCAGTGTGAAAACTTCATCTCTATGAAGCGTAGTGAGTTGAGCATAGCTGTGCATGAGATATTGAAAGCTGGGTACACAGTAAGTCTTACCTAATTTAATATGACTGACAGCATTTCCTTGTGAAATTTCTTGAACCCTTTTGTGACAAAGCCTAAACCAGTTTTTTTTAAGACTGAATGGGCAAGATGCTTGGCTGGTGGTAGGAGAGGTTTAGATGGTGCTGGCTCTTAAGTGTTTAATAATGAAGCAAAGTACATAAGCAGAAGTTTTAATGGGAAAAGGCGGGTTAAAGAAACTATGCATCTAAAATTTAAGAGAATAGAGAATTGCAACTCTTAGCAGTTGTTGTTCTTGACCCTGTCAGACTGTTTACTGGTTGCTTGTGCAGACGATTTGAACCATTGAGAAATTGTTCTTGTTGAGATAAACTGCGCTGCGCTGGCAGTGAGCGGCAGCGTGGAGATGCTGCGTTCGAGGGCAGCTGCAGAAGGGAGCTTGTGCAATGCCGCGCTTGTGGAGCTGGGGGCTGAGTTGTTCACTGGCGGTTGCATCATTTCTGTCTCCTGAGTCTGGGGAAGTTGACTGCAGATGGGAATTTCATCTGGGCTTTCCCTCTGCCTGTTGCAAGGAGAAGACTGATTTGGGATGAGAACGGCAGGCAGGTGGTTGTGATCTGAAAAGAGGGCATGGCCTTTCTGGGGAGGCCAGCTGTTCATGAGCCCACCCATGCACAGTTACTCATCTTCTTGGTAAGCTGCCTGGTGTTGTAAAGCTTGAATTTTAAGGCTAGATTAAATACCACAGCTCTTGTCCAAGAAGTAAAAGGATGAGTAAAAACTCAATTTGGCAATTGTTTTGCCTTGACAATTGCAGTGGCATTTGAAACTGATGTGCTGTGACTGCGCTTGTCAGTGTTTATGGGACGTTCCCCTTTATGTAGCAAATGGTCTGCTGTAGGAACAGAAATACAGCAGCTTTGTTTTTTTGAAATGACTTTCTGTCTGAAAACCTGTTTCTTCTCTGTTTTGACAGTGGAAAACTTCTCTTTACCACTCTCACATAATATAATAAATAACAAATAGTGTATACAAATACCCTTTGGGTACTTCTGGACAGCTTAAGCTGAGCTTTTGGCCACCTGGGACTTGTATTACAAACAGTTGTAAACCCACTCATCCCAGCCCTTGCCTTCTGTCCTGTTCCTCCAGGGAGAGGGAGAATCAGTAAATTGGGAGAATTTTGCTTACAACTCCTCTGCCATTGAATAGCTGATACTTTGAGTTACCATAGCAAGTACAGCTGGAGGGGTCATCCTGTTGGCCTGCACCAGTGTTGCCCTTATTTGATTCATTTATTTCTTCTGAGTCGTTTTAAGCAATCTGATTCTGAACAGAGTCAAAAGGTTAAACCGTAGTCGTTTTTAGTGAGATGTTACATATGTTTTTTCATCTTAAAATCACAGGTCTCTGTCAATTTAGTGATCCACTTCCAGCAGATTCTGTCTTGCTTTTGCTCATGACACTTCTTGTAGTCTCAGTAGATCTTTATTTTCCCATTATTGAGGAGAGTGGATACACTAAAAGTGTCAGTGCGCAGGATGCTACAAGGAAAACCTTGGCAAACTAAAAAACATTTGGCATTTGTTCTGAATGAGGGCATATTAGAGCCGAGCCTTTTTTTTGAGGTGTGCACCTTTGACTAATCAACAAATCAAGTCTTTGCTGCTGGTTTTAGGCTCTCTCGTCCTTTTAGGCTGAAGTGTGCTAGTGGTGTATGCACAACCAGGCTGCAGCATCTCCCCGCAGTGCTCTGGGATGAAGGTAGCACATTGGTAGACGCAGTTGTGTGCAGTTCCCCGGCCCCTGCCTCATGGACTTTGTCGTAATTCTCCCCGAAAATGTTGCCTGATCTTTCTGGGGAAAGAGGAGACAGCTAAATTGTCAACTTAATTTTTCCTCTCTGTCCATGAGCAGAGGTCAAAGGCTTGGAATAAACCCCGTGGGACAAAGTTCAGGCCAAGCTGTTGTGTACATGGCCCTGCGTGCTTTTTGGGCATGGGCTGGGACAAGGCAGTGGAGTGTTTAAAGACTTGGGTTTTAAATTTCTTGCTTTGGAAGCCTTGGTTTGGTGGATACTGTTGCGTGCTCTTATCCCAAGAGGGTACGTGGCTGAATCCGACGCTGGAGAGCTTCCCCGTGGCTCATCTGTGAAAGCAGGCGTCCTCTTGGGATCACAAACATTTCATTACTGGAAGGCTTTTACAGAGCTTGGAGGAGTTTAGGAGGAGAGTGTTGGAATACTGGTTTTGTCTGGTTTTGTTCCTCCTCTTTCACCGTTAGGAGGAAAGCAGTAATTAATACAGCTGGGTGCTAAATGCAGCATTTTCTGTTGGCTCTGACTTCTCTCTAGTATTCAGTTTCCAGACAGCACAGACGGCAGCAGTCAAGTCTTTCAGGCAGTTTAGGATCCTTCTTAGGAGGAAAAATGTTCAGTGATGATCAGTGCTTAACTTAGCTCTTCTTGTCTTGAAGATACAAGAGCCTAATATAGGAATAGTTAACTTTGGTGTAAAATGGAGTGATTAATGTATTGGTTTTGGCAACTTCGTAAGCTTACAGCTAAAGAAGAAATGGCTTGAAAGTTCATTTGCCTCTCTTAAGTGGTGTTCAAAATACCCAGTTTCAGAAAGTTACTGGGATTCATAGTCTCAGTTCTAAATCTGTCCTTATTAGGATGATTTCGGATATTCATGGTTGCCTTTTTCTTCTCTCTCCCCTTGCTTTTTAAAGTAAATGTGGTAAACGTGTGCGCAGTGGGTGTGACACCTGTAGTTGTGCTGGGGAGATGTATGAGAAAATGGTGTATAAGAACTTGTTTTGAGAAAAAGCAACTCTTAAAGGTTGCGTGCTGGGTTTTCAGCATTATATTTTGAATAAACAGGCACGATTGATGGGAAACAGCAAAGGGATAAGCATGACAAAGCCAGGCAGTGATGTTAAAATAAACCAAGCTGTGAGTTGATGAAGGTTATGGCTGTTGGAAATCCACAAATGATGATGCTTGGGTAACATTTTCTTCCTTCTTCCTGGAGAAGTAAATCCTGGAAGTGTTGCAGTTAATGAAGGAATTGACTACATGGGTAATTACAAATATTAAACCAAAGTTCCTTTGCGTAACATTCCTCCTCGTACTTCATCTGACTTGGAGTTTTTCAGAATGACTTTAACAAAATGACTTGCTAAGGATGCTGATAATAAAAAGTCAGATATGAACAGGTCAAGAGCCTTGTATGGTGAAGCAAGAATGGGGGGCATTAGAAGTGGAAAACTGTTTTTTAGTATCTCCTGAAGGAATGCGTCAGAAGAAATAACTTCGACAGCCGCAGTAGAAACATCGTGTGGTCTGAGCACTGCAAGTGGGCGTCTTTATCAAAAACAATTAGTTCTTGAAAATACTTCTGAACTCCAGCTTGAGGTCCTATTTTGTTTGTGCTTCTTGCCAATGAGAGGAGTATGAAGGAGCATGAAGAATATGCTCGTGTCCAAAAGCAGCTAATGCACTTGGCAATCTGTACAACAGCTTGTTTATCCAATAAACATAATGTGCGATAGTAGTAGTTCCCGAATGTAGATGTGCTGTAATGGAAATTGCGTTAAGACTTCAGTAATGCTTTGAAAAGTCTGCAGTTGCAGAGCTTTAAAGGTGCTTTTTATGATCAATATATGTGATTTGCTTTTACCGTCTCGTAAAATCTGTCAGGACTAAATTAGTTTTCATTTTTTCAATCTGCTACCAAGTGCAGTATTTTGCATTACTCTTTTGGGGGATGTACAGTCAGATCAGCATAACTGAAATTGGGAACATTAAGTTATCTGCAAAATTAGCAGTTCAATTGCTTACAAAGGAGAAAATCCGATGATGCCCCTTCAATCACTGTACTCAAAATACAGCATCCATGGCTCTGTTATAGTGTGGCAGTAAGAGGATTAATAGAAAAGGAGAGTACATTGATCCCAAGAATTTTGAGATCATCCTTATGTCATGGGAAGGATGTCCAATCTCCTGGTCAAGCCAAAATTGGCTAAATCTATCCAAGTTCCTAGGTTTTGGTGCAACAACTGAGAAGTGTTTCTAGTTTTCTTTGCTTCTTGAGAGAAAAACCTTCCAAGTATAACAGTTTGTTAAATTTAGTTTTATGAGGATTGGATGCTGCTACTTTTAGATTTGTTTTAAACTGGAGGAGGCGCTTAAATTATGCTGTGTTAAAACAAAAGCAGAACACATGCCAAGTAGCTTTTGCACTATTTTTTATCCCTTCAGAAGACCCAGTTACTAGGAATAGACACTTAATTTAAAAGTGGGTCAGTTGTCACGTATAGATGTTTAAATAAACCATGCAAAGCTCATGTTGGCTCTTATGAAAACATTAATGTATCTACTAATAAATATAAGGTGATAACAGCCCGAAGACTTACTGCAATACAAATTATCTTTTCCTTGCTTTACAGGAAAATCTTCACTGACGATTCAGTTTGTGGAAGGACAGTTTGTTGACTCGTATGATCCAACCATAGAGAACAGTAAGTAAATCACGGACAAGCTGCTCTTCTCTAACTTTTATCAGGAGCCATGACGGCTATACGTATTACTTCTGTGGACATTTACATATTAACACTAAAGCTCACTAGTTAACTGTTAAGTTTTATTCATCTTTTAAACCAATACTTAGCAAGCTTACAGTATTGCAGCATGGAAATAACTGCATGTTTCGCTAAACAGCTAAACTGTCCTGTGACACTAGATGAAGGAAAACCTGATCAATCTGGTTACAGTGCATCTCCTTCTTGCATTACATGCATATTCTTGGACATCTGCTTCCCATAATACAGCCAGGGCATTTTGAATTATGTCATACCTACATGAAAATGTGCCTCTCTCTCTATACACATATATATATGTTATTTCAGAGTCTCAAAGTGTCTCATTTGATCCCTCTGTACAGATGAACACAGAGCTAGCAGTAGCAGTCAGGTGCAAATGACTACCTTAGAATGTATCCATGCTGTGACCACGATGACATGATGGACTTTTAAATTACTCGTTTCCAACTGCTTGATAACAAGCCAGGTGCACCATCAGCTTGCTGCAGATACTGGGTAACTGATTTCTCAAGTGTCTTCTTTCCCTTAGCAGTTTTTTTAGTATTAGTGCCTTTGTGAATAGCTAGCATAGCAAGCACGTAAAGATACTAATACTAAAAACACTGTCAAGAGCAACAAGTCACTTCAGAGGCAAATTACTCGGTGCTTGTTATAATCCAACCAGCTCTTTCCGAGCTGGCAGTGGACATAAAGTCCTTGAGCAGCTGTGGTGCTGTGCTGAGTAACTTGATCGCATTGGCTCACTTTAATCATGTGGCAAATAAAACTTTGATTTCATGATCGTAACCCTGGAGTTTTTGTATTTTAATGACTTCTGAAATGCAGTGGTAGCACGTATTTTTAGTTTCGAACTTGTGCAGTAGGTTGTTAAGCCTGTGTGATACTCTGGGAGTTTAAGTAATCAGCAAAACAGGTTTTCTTTTGGGTGTATATGGTAATAATTACAAATCGGTAGCTATCAGGATAGTTTACTCAGGATAGTTTTATTGCTTAGAACTAAAATTCAAATGCTACTTTTTGAAGTAGCTCTTAATTCTTTAGCGAGTCAGGGTGGATAATTTGTCCCTTGATCTGAGTGATCTGTTAGTCCTTGTACAGAGTTCATTAATGTTAACACTTTTCATCGTCCCTTTTTACTTTATTTGTTATAAATAAGCTTTGTCCTGAATTAAAGTTGCTGACAAAATACTGGAAATTAAGTGTCTGTGTTGTAAATTTTAATATTTGGGACAGGTTATTTTTCACTGTGCTATATAAATGCAAAATATTTAAAGTAATCTTAGTTTTATGCAGGTATGTAGTAAAGAATAAGGCTTGAGAGACATGGAGTCAAAGCCTCTCTGAAATACCGAGTCTGCATTTTGTTTTAGAGTTCTGACACCTTGGTGCAAGGTTGGCTTGTTTCATCCTTTTGCCTGTAACTGCTGTTAGTAGCTCTGTAGTTGTATGTCTTGCACTGGTAGCATTTCTAAATGCTATAAAATGCTGTTTCTTAATTCTATAAGAATACACTCTGGATGAATTCTGCACTTATTTGACTCTTGTAGTCTGCACTGCTCGCTTGATTTGAACTCTAAACACTGAGCATGCCATGGCCATGAAAACTTCATTGAGCAGGGGCTTCTTGAAGAGGCTTGACTTTTGCCTTGATTTCCTCTGTGTTTGGAAAACAAGCAGCATTATTCATTTGGTGAAAGTCTTGCGATCTGTGACTTGGCTGGGGGAGTTTACTTTCTGAAAGGTAGAGAATTGAAGGGCCCTTCTTGCATCAGAACACGTTGGGAAGTGGGGATTGCAAACGTAAAAGATGTGCCCTGAGGTTCAGGACAGCAGGAAGTCTGTCACGTCCTTAAGCCCTGCTAGAGAGGATGTTTTAAAAACGCTCATGTGAAAAACAGAAGAGAGAACACTGATTTACCACTAAAATGTAAAATATTTTGAAGGTTTGTTCTTTTTTTTTTTTAAGACAGACATGTGAAACTAGTTTTGATGGAATTAATGTAAAATAATTCTTTTGATTGAAGTTCTTGATCTTCTAAAAATGCTTTCTTCTAAATACAAATCTTCGATCAGCCCACTCTTTTGACACTCCCAGCTGTAGATTTCTATTCTGTGCAGAGTTGTAAGACACAAAGTAGGTAATCAACTCTTTTATTATTTTCCTAGCTTGTAATTTCCAGTCTGTTTGACCATGCTGACAAAAGGGATGGAGAAGTCCAGGTTCCTGTACTAGGGACAATACTGGAGAATGTTGTATTTTTCCAGTGCTTTGCAGCAGGTTATAAAACCTTTTCAGTTTTCATGTAGTGACTGGGTCTACTTTAGTGTCACAAAACTTGAAAATGAACAAAATACAGGCTAAAGAATAGTCTGGCCTGTGTGATTTCCGCTTTGTCTCCAGAGCGTTGTTACTGATAATTTATTGCAGTATTCCACCAGCACTGGTGAAGGAGTGGAAAGCTGTGGTACTGCGGGTAGCTTAACCTTTATAATTTTTGTCTTCAAATAATAAAACTTGCACAAAAAATGAGTCTGAAGCTGAATTGTTTAGAAGGGAAGCTACACTTAAGCTCTTACAGGTACAAGTTGCATAAGCCTTGAACAACAGGAATAAGACCTTTTACTCTAGTGTCATTTTCCTGGTGTAAAAATCTCTACCTTCTTTGGAAATGGTAAAAGGAAAATAAGCTGCATCGGATTTCACTTGGTGTTTGTTAAAGTCAGCCACTGCTTCACTGCTGCCTTTTCCTTTGCTCATATTGCATTAGAACCAGAAAAGTTAGTCTATTGAACATGTTAGTTATATGAACATGTGAATTCACTTGCTTCTACTGAACCTAAGTATCAGGAAAAGTAACTTGTAGTGATTTGTGTCAGCAACAGGGATGAGAATTAATTGCATGGCAAAACAGAGTTTCCCTTTCTGAAAGTCCCAGCAGGATTGACACCGCGATGGGTGACTGTTCTGGAGTGCTCAGGTGGAGAAGGCAGGGGAGCAATTCCTTGTGGGAGTGTTGGGAAGAGAAGGGAGATTGCTGCAGAGCAGGAGTGTGTGCAGGGAGCCTGGATGGGGCTCTGAAGGCAGATTGGGTCAGATGAGCCAAGACCGGAACAATTTAAAGCTCTAGAATTTTACTAGAATAAAAACTAGAAGCTTAATTTGGAACTCAAAGCAAATAGGTCAGAAGAAATAGATAATAGAGATGTGCATATAAGTGCCCCCCACCCCCATCTTTGCAGGGATGTCTCTGGTTATCATAATTGAGTGATTTTTGTGTTGCGGGAAAGCTGACTTTGCTTGCCCGAGTGTTAAAAGTGTTTTCTCCAGCTCCTCTGAGGCCTGCCTGGCTGCTTTCTGCTTTTCCTTGCAGTTTCGGAGAGGCTTTTAGCGCTGTACTGCAGCTTTGTGGTCTTCCTTTCTGCCCTGAACAGGTTCGGTAGCTCCCTGTGGGAAGGAACAGTCTTCCCCCAAGGGCTTCCTGCCTCCGGCCTGTGTTTTTAAATACAGTTTTGAGTGGAAGCATATTAGAAAGGAGGAGGGGGCTGGAGGCACCTTAGTAGCTGTGGAGGTTTAGATGGGTCTGCTAGAAGCACCTTTAAGGTTAAACTTCTTCCATGCATGTCATGGCACCTGTCCGGGAAGGCTGAAATAGGCTTCTTCCCAGGCACTGATGATGAGCAGCCTTCTCGAGGGGTGGGAATGAAGCTTCTGGGAAAAATTAAAAATAGCTCTGTCGCGTTACACATCTCAGTGTTGTTAAAGATGTCCTGGCAGATTAGCGACAGGCATTGGCTTTGGAATGAAGACAAGTAGAAAGGGATGCAGAAAGTAGTAACCGAGAAACACCTAATGAGGTGGTTGTATTTAGCTACCAGCTCTGTGGGAATAGTGTTACAGCACTCTTGTAACCTTTACTCAGTGACCCAGTTGATCTAAAAGTCTGCACTCTTATGCTTGGTACTCATTTTTTTTTCCTAATGGCTTGCTTTAACATTTGAGTTACACATGCAAATAATTTCATTCATGTCAGTCTAATTGAAATATGCTTGATCTTAGGGTAACGATGATCAGCAGCTGATGGAGTTGCCACATGAGTTCCACTTCTGCTGAACTGCAGCAGTGTTCAGAGCTGCACTCTGCATGTAATTTTACCAGGGCTTTCTCTGACAGCAAAATGGCTTTCATAGAATCACAGAATGGTTTTGGTTGGAAAAGACCTTTAAGGTGGAGTCCAACCATCAGATTTAACTTAGGAACTTCAGTTGTTTGTGACGCAGCTGTTTACTGCTGCACCCTGAGCTGTAGGTACAGATCTGGTGCTGTGCTGTTCACTGCAGCACCACATTCTCCCAGGTTTCAGAACTAGGAACGACTGTAGGTGAAGGTGGGATTTACAACTTTCTTCATACAGCTGCACTTGAGTCGCGTGTTGCAAGCTGTAAGCGTGTCCTGGTTTCAGATCTGTGTGCTTTGTGGAGCTACAAAACAGGTTTTACCCGTGCTTCAGCTGGTGAGCAGCACTTTGCAGATGCTTACGTTATGTCCAGGACTGCAGAGATTGTTTAGGTCCGCTGAAATCTGCCCTTGGCATGCCAGGAAGAGCTGCAATGTGCCATGATTTATCATCAGTTGTGTTTGTCTTGCTCATAGACACAGCAGAAGGCAGCGTGTCCCAGGATGGTAGGTGAGTTGGAAGTGAAGACTTCCTCTGGATCATGGGGACCTGTGGATCAATAATCACATTTAATAGAGCTGCAGGTTTTTTTCCCAGTTGAAAATCTTACCGGAATATTTTTTTAAAGCAGAGAAATGGGAGTCATTAATTACGACTGCATCCAAGCAGATTGGTGTTCTTGCAGCCTCTGCACTGAACTAACAGTTCTCCTCACCCAGTCTGTGGTGACTCCTCCACTGCTTCCCTTCCCCTGGCTCTGTCACACTCTGCTCCATGCTGCCAATGATGTCTTTGCTGGGTCTATTCTAGGCTTCTAGAATAGTCTGAAAAAGCTGCCCATCTGTCTCTCTTTAAATATTAACTTCATGAAGCTCTTGAAGCTACTTTGATTGCAGAGTGCTTTAATGTGTATGTGAAGTGTCAAGAGACTGAAGACTGTTCCTTTTAATGTACCTGTTAATGCGGTACCTCTCCAGATGAGCCTGTTTTCCCTCTGACACCACGCAGTGATACTGTGTATAGCAACACTGCGTGTTAACATCTGTTCAAACAAACAGTTGCTTCTGTCCCCAACACGGTATTCATCCAAGGCAGAAGTTGTTGTGGCTTCTTACTTCATAACCCTAAAATTTTGTGCAGCGATGTCAATAGCATCCAGGCAGTGATGTGAGAACGTGTGCTAAAGCAGCTTTCTTGGGGGATAGACAGCATAAGGTAGGAGCCTTCTCTCTGAGGCACCATTTGAAATTGCACTTGTCAGTGTTGTAATGGAAACTGTAGGTACGCTTTACACTCTTTATGTAGACACTCTTCATTAGTTTGGCTTTGCTGTTGGAATTGCACATTTTTAAAAAGGGTGCTTTGATTTACTAGGTGGGTTGAAACCTCCAGTTTCAGATATTTTGTCCCACTTACTCAGACAATACTCACATTGTGGGGACCTGACAGGGCAATGAGCATTGGTGGGGAGGAGGAGAGCTGGCAAACTTCAGACCCTGTACAAAACCTAGAGGGTGTAGGCAGGGGACTGCACAGCGGGGTCGAGAATATTCAGCTTTGCAGCTTCAGGAAGATTCAGAGTATGATGAGCAGGTCAGTGCAGTGTTAGCTATTTCTGTGCTCATCACTGCCACAAAAGATGGAGCTTTTTATGACTGCTAGAGTTTAGGAAAACCACCTCAACCAGAAGACAGTGCGAACTGTAATCAGTATATCAGTGCTGTCCAGTGATTGTGACTTGAGTGCAACACGAAGGCCAAAGCAAAGCCCTGAAGCCAGGTTTGTGTGCTCTGGTTGGTACACGTAGTGCTCAGTAGTGCATTAGTCCTACAGGAGCTGTGACACTGTTTGCTTCTGCAGTTGCATAATGCGAACACTGAGTAAGATTCCTCAGCTCACAGCGCGTTGGCATTTCATGAATCTGAGGAAGAGAAGTGATTCTCTTCACTTTCAGGGACTGAATGTACTTCCTGAGGACTAGATAGGCTGGTAGCAACGTGGTGATCTTCTAGCTAAATTCTCAAGATGTAGGTTTACTGTATTTGTAAGTTAGGCTGTGTGTGGTTTAGCCCTCAAAGAATTTTTTAAATCCAAATAATTCACCTCATAGTATTTACGTTTACAAAATTGATCTTCCTGAACTGCTTGGAAACCAGGGAAAATGTCCTATAATGAGTTCAAAGTTAGCTTTGATGCTCATTGTATTTAAGCGTCTTGTGTTACCACAAATTGCAGTTGAAGTCTGTTAGAAGTGCATATTGAAACCCTTTTTACTCTTTTCTTTTAAATAAAGGAGAAACTGCTGCAGCCAATGTGAGAATCTTCTGAAACTTGAAATTTTAAAGTAAACTTCTGAGTTTCATCATCTGCAATTTGCTGGTTAAGAGTACAGCCACCTGATCTCGCCATTTACTACTACTTTAAAGCCTTTAATTGAAGTTCTTTTTGTAGTGCTTTGGCTGACCATGGCATAGATGAGTGACTTTTGATCCCTTGTGTACAAGTCTGACATTTATGTATCTCTTGTTTGTTGTAGCTTTTACAAAACTGATCACAGTAAATGGCCAAGAATATCATCTTCAGCTGGTTGACACTGCTGGTCAAGTAAGTTATCTTCCTTTCTTTGAATCTTTCTTCAGAGTTAAGATGACAGTATTCATAGTCCTCTAGAGCTAAGTTGGTGGTGACCATGTGTTCAGAGGTGAAAGTTAACTGAAATGATTTTACCTTGTCATTTAGTCACCAAAGGGCAATCTTTAAAGGCTTTGTTTTCCTCCTATCAATTGAACATATGCCTAAAAAAGTGAACAAGCAACTGCCATAACCATACCAAAAATTAATCCATATTTATGGACTAAACTCGCAGTCTTGCTTTAGATGGAAAGTGTCACTTCAATAAGCCATGGAGGAGTTTTTCATTACTTTTTTCTTATTTGTGTGCTCCAGCAACACCACTGTGACTTACAGCCATGAAATAGTCATGGGGAGTAGACAGAAATGCATATAGGTAGTACTTATCTACCAATAAACTACTGCAGTTAGTTTACATTTTGAAGCAAGGGATGATTCATGCGTCCTTCTGCTCCATGTAATGATGGGGAGTGCAGGAGGAGACACAGACACGTGTCCTGTAGCATGGTCAGGAGCTTTGTGAGGTACAGGTGTGCATTACACACTGCTGCTTGGCTGACCTTGTGCTGCATGTTCCACACATAACCTTTGGAAAGGCTTTATATTAGGAAAAAATAAAAGAACAGGGACTGTTAAACCCCCCTGTATTTTCATCCTAAACTTTTTACTGCTTGTGTGTTCTTACCTTCTGTGAGTTCAGATATTGTGCCTTTGGGTTTTTCCAAACTATGAGTAGTATTAATGGTAGTGTTGTAAAATATACTGCCAGTACTTACGGCTTTAAAGCTCTTGCTCATAGCTGGGAGACTGTTCAGAAGGGTTGTAACCTTCTAGGTATGTTTGATGGCTTTCTTTGAAGAAAACTGTGTAACTTTAAAATTAATGATACTGTGTTTATATGGCATCAGTTTGTGGTGCTAATCAGCAGCACTATATCCACTTAAGCTGTCAGAGGTGTCTGAAGTGATTAGGAACATGATACTGGCCATGAGTGCTGGAGCAGGATTGTTTGATGGGGAATAGAGGAGAGCAGGGCTGAGGTGGGCAGGCTGTGAAGGGGGAGCAGCAGAGCAAGCTCCATAGGCTTCACTTAGTGCCAAGATAAGTATGCTTGCCATGTGTCTCAAAGTGTAGTGCGGTGATAAAAGCTTCCTTTGAGGAAGAAACGGCCTTTTGGGAAGACAGTGTAACTTCACCAGTAACATGCCTCTATTGCTGAGGTTTATTTTCAGGGTTGATTTAATGTTGTACAGTATTGTAAAACCAAAATAGCTTCTTTCCCAGCCTGTGGTTATTTTCAGATTTGACTCTTCCTGTGAATGACTTGAACTTTTGAGTTCTGGCTCACAGGGTTAGAGGGGAGAGATGCGGCTTGCGCAGATTTCTGTCTCAAGTCTGTCTTGCTTAATGATCCATAGGGAGTCCTGTGTATACAGCATAGCAAGGATTATATTGCAGATTTGTTATATACTTGGCTATGGCCTGAAAAGTTATAGCTATGATGTTTTATCACATTCTTGATTCGACCCACGAGATCCAGGAAGCGTAGCAGCTTTTCTTCCTTCTCCTAACAAGCTAAAAATTAAGTAATGAATTAGAAACAGGTGAAGTTATGGCACTTATTTTTCTTGGTACGCCTCTTCTGTCCTGTGCCTCTCTGCTTTTCACGGTTATCCACTCAGATTTGCATAGTTCAGTTCAACAGGAGCCTTGGGACAGGATCACAGCAGGGGAGTGCAACCAGAAATCTTACCTGACACTGAATTCCTGCAGGGGCAATCCTGAGAAACACCGGGTAAAGGCAAACAACCGCAGAGTTGCACTTTCACCTGTTTTACACGCAGAGCAGCGCAGATCCCTTCTGTGTTGACTTTGGGATTACGCGGTCAACTAAAGGGACAGTTTGGCATTGTGATGAAGATGAGGGAGGGCTGCCCCCAGTGTGTAGCAATAAAGGCATCTTTGGTCCAGTGTTATTCTTTCAGACTTTGTTAGCTGGATCTGTGAAGTTGGTTTATAAAAGGTTTTTCCTCATTTCCCAGTTAGGGAAGTTTGGTTCCTTTTGGCTGTCTGGATAAAGGCTGCGTGATTGCACTGCTCCATCTGCTCAGTTACGACAGTATACAGAGAGGTTATGTGATCTTAAGCTAAAATTAACATCTTAAAAGCATAGGTTTAAGAATTTGAGAATTAATTCGTTAAGAAGTATGGCTCTTGTCAAAATGAAAGTGTTTCTTGGGAACGTCTACTAGAATAATTTAGATTTTTAACATGGGATTCATAGTGCATGTGTTGCATTTCCTGCAATAGTCAGTCTGTTTCATTTGCTTATTTGGTCGTTTCCTTTTGTACAGGGGTAATAAATTCTGTGATTAAATTTCTAGTTTGTGTGTTGGGTTTTTTCTTAATTAAGCGCTTGTCATATAATGTAAACTTCTAGTTGTCTGAAGCAACTAATAGTGATATTTCTTGCATCTACAGTTGATAAGCATTAATTTTTGTCGGTAAGGCACAGTTAGTCACTTCCTAACAGATCCCTTAGGTAATTCAGATGTGATCAGTGCCACTTGAAATTAGAAACTGCTAGATCCTGTTGTCAGCTGTTGAAATTAGGAGTTTGAAATGTATCACTAGCAAGATAAGAGACATAATTGCTAATTAGTGGTAGGACAGAGTGGATGTTTTGTACTAATATCAACTGATAATTAAGCAGGGTAAGAGGATTTGGGATAGCTTTAGCTGATCCATAGTCTTAGAGGGAATAAACTAAAAAAGCTGTAGGTTAAATTTTAAGAGTATACAGACTGGCTCAGCTTTTTCTTAATTTGGTAAAGATTCCACATTAGGTGTTCTTATTAAAAAAACCCCACCTAATTCTGAAAGTACTACCTATATGGAATGGTCCTGCACTTCATGTCTTACAAATAGATCTACTGAACTGTTGGTGATCTGCCAGCATCAAGTCATGAACTGTGGCAGTAATTTTAAATGCAATGTTTCTCCTACAGGATGAATACTCCATATTCCCTCAGACGTACTCCATAGACATCAATGGCTACATTCTTGTTTATTCAGTCACGTCAATAAAAAGGTAAAAAAATCTGTTGTGTTATTCCAGTTCAGATACTAACCAGACATACTCTGGTTCAGCTCCTGCCTCTGCTATGTTTTCTTTATATGTGTCTAGTCCACTGAACCTCTCTCTCCCTTAGAAGTATAATGGAAATAAAAATTAATGGGTTTTCAGAAATTTCCCCTCAGATCCAAATGTCACAGACACTTTTCAGACTAATATGCAAGGTACTGTGGAAGAAGCAAGACAGTGCTGAGCTCTGTTGTTTTGAGGTGAAAGTACACAATGATTTCAGGAATAAATAGAGGCTGTTGCTCTAGCATCAGATACAAAGGTGGATTTAAATACGAACTGAAAGGGCACTGTTCATTTATGTGAAGTACTTAATTAGTTGCTTGATCAGTCCCTTGGCTTTGTAGCTCATCACAGTACTGAGATTCCTTTGACTTCTTGGCTTGGATTGTTCTGGTTAACCATCCAAAGCTTTCATATAAATAGCAATGTATCAATGTATGACTTTTAGTCTGTAGAGTCACTCTTGCCATGCTGCAGCAAATACATTATTTGAAACATTTCCCAGAGTATTCTGTCTTCACTGCTGGCTGCAGTCCGTTCTGACATCAGGACAGTGTCCACTGTAGCTGGAGTCATTTACTTGCAAGAAGCATTTCAACCTTCATCAGACTTTGTCATCTTCCATTATTTTGTCCCTTCTGTCTGTTCATCTCGCTTTGTTTAAATACCGGTCATTCTCTAATACGTATTTTCTAGTATGCACAGCATCTTTGTTTTGACAGCCAAATAAGATTATTTTTAGAAATTTTTGTTTGCTTGAGTAAAATTATTAAGACCTTAGACCTTTCACTCTCTTCACATGGAAGAGAAATTGATGCTTCCCTCCTACTTGCAAGGAAGCTGATCAGCTCTTTTTTTTTTTTTTGTCCATTGCTCTGAAGCAGTCAGAAGTGGTCATCTCAAGTGCTCTTTAGTAGACCACCATAAAATACAGGTAAAACAGCTTGCCTGTTGGCTCTTCCGTGCTTCTCAAAGAAAGGATACGGTCTGGTTACAAACTTCCATTGCTTGCGAGGTCTTTGATGTTGGTCAGGTTTTGGCAATCCTTCATTCTGTGTTTTCATCTTTAGTTCTGAAGTAGGGAAGGGCGAGCACATGTGATCTGGAGGAGATGCAACAGATGTTAGGTTTGCATGTGTCTTTAGAGATACTAAACTAACTTTTTTTTTAAGTCGGACCTTCATTGTTGGTGATGAATAACTGCTATGAATTAGGAGTTCCTGTTTTCAGCCTCTAGAAGCAGATGATTGTCTACTTAAGTGAAGATAAAAATGCTCATTGATAAGTGGTACTGCGAGGACAAAAATGTGTTTTACTAAAATCAACATAGATCCTTGGAGGCTTCTGCAGTTTGTACTGGTTCCAGGTTGGCGGCTAAAGGACGTGCTCCTTTTCAGCTACTCCAGATGTTGCCTCGTGATGTCTTGAGCTTAGCAGCCCAGATAAATGAAAATGTGTGTTTCTGCGGTAGCCTGCAATCAGTTAAAATAGAGACCAAATTATGATGAAAATGCTAACAGAACAAGATATGTTAAGACTGTAATTAGACTGTAATAATTTCATCAGTATTTTAGTCTTGATGCATTTATTCCAAGTTTTTTAGTTTCTTCCTTTAAATTTCCATGTATCCATGATCTTGTCTTGTTTGCTCCCTTATTTCTGCATCAAGACAGTGTTAGGAAATAGGGAGATCTTCTGCAGTACTCTGGTAGCATAGATGACTTGCCCAGGCAATCTCATCTCTGTCACCATCTGTCCTGACCTCTGTCAAAGTCTGTGGATTGATCTGAGCATTGATCCAGCAGGGACTAGAGCTTTGACAGCAAACTTAATAGAAATGTCTTTTTAAAATGATTATTTTCCCAGCAAACCTCCAGTGGGAAGTTTAAATGGGACTTGAGTGAAAACTGACGCCCTACTTTTTTCATATTCCCAGGCTCTCAGCAGCAAGGTTACTGGAAGGCTTTTGCTCTAGTTTGGCTTAATTAAATTCCAATTTTGTATCTTGCTGTTCCGTGATTTTGTGTAACGCGTTCATCCAACAACTAGTATTTTTTTTTCTTGTTACATTTCACACATCGAGCTGTTTGCTGTAACCCTATTTGCTTGACAGAACTGGGAAGTCTCCAGATCTTGTGCTCTTCTGTGACTTTACTGACCAATCCAAAAAGAGTATCGTATCTGTCTTAAACTCTGCCTCTGCTCTCTCTAGCCTTATTAATTTGGAAAGCTTTCTAGAACATTAAATTGATCTGGTGAAGCCAATTTCATTCCTAGGAATTCCTAGCAACTTGTCTCTGTGTCAGAATTGTGTTTGATTTTAGCACTTCTCTTTTGATTTCCGCCTTGATCTGTTAACAAGGCTCAGTTTATTCTTAGTATTTTTACCAAAACTGGAGCTTGTGAACTATGCTAGGCAAGCAGATAGACACACAGGACTGGGAAATGAGGAGCCCACGTTGAACACTGCAGCGTTGTGCGCTGGAAGCTCAGGTGAGGGCTCACTGGGGTGCTGTGCCATGGCACAGCTTTTTCCAGCTGTGCTGGGAGCAGCCCTAGCAGTGGAAAGGAAGCGGTGATTGTACAGTGCTGGTGATTCAGTTGTCCTGTGGCCAGTACACTGCATCTTTCCTCTTGCTTCAGACTGAGAAACAGTTTTGTGGTCTGTAGCAGAACTTTTTTATAGTATTTTTGTTCCTCTTTCAGTTTGCAGGTCACCTAGTTTGGTATATAGCAATGCCTTTCAACTTCGTTACAACCAAGCTCGATTCAACTCTTATTTTTGAAGTAATTATAAGAATGAAAGTCCAGGACAAGTCCTCAAGACCAGTATTTCCCTGATTACCTTTCAGCATAAGCTCTTTGTAACCCTAATGTCCTTCCATTGATTCCACATTTTTATGTAATCCGTAGTACTCGAGTTACTAATAGTAACTTGTGCCAGACTAAGTCACACTTTTGTTTGCAAATAACTCATTTTCTTGATAAGATTTACTGAAACTTTTAGCTGAACAGGGAGAAGTACTGTGTTCTACTCAGTGTCGAAAACTATTGCTGAAGTTAGAAAAATTGACCTACTTGACAGAAAGTCCTTAAATATGGTAGCATTTATTGTTCTAGAGGTGTTAAGTTTTAATGATTCAAGTAGCTTGAATAGTATTTTTAGACACCAGTTTTTGAGAGCTCTGCGTTGGAAGTGTGGTTGAGTGCTACTCTATTTTTAAGATTTTCAACTCTTTGTGAAATGAGGTACAAGTCAAGACACTGCCTTTAGCTGACAACCTTAGAAGTTGGAAGCGTTTTAGTCGCTTTTTTGTTGTGTAGTTGTGTGTCCTGTCTGTAAATCTGTACCTCTCTTTTAAAATAAATCCGAATCATGCACTTCATGTACCCCCATTTTTTCTGTACTGTAATTAGAGGAGCTCTTCAACCCCATTTATAGCCTGTTCTCAAATGCACTAAATGTCAAGTGCAGTGGATTTGGTTAGTGAGGTTTCTGGCTTCTTGGTATTTCACAGTACTGCTTCTTACCTCCCTTCATCCAAACTTCAGGTAGGTGAGCAGACAAGTATTTTAATAACCACTGTTTTGATGCCATCTTGCAGATCGATTTACTCACTTCCCATAGAGAACTAGAATTTAGGTTTCTTTTGGCTTTTACATAAATAAAACTAAAGTAATAAATATGAACTAGGTGTTCTTAAAAAATAATGTGTTCTTTCAAGATGGAGTGTGTTTAACGAAATACTTCTTCTTTGAAACTGCTTTACTTTGAAGTGCTCATCCAGGATCGCTGGACTCCAGCAGTTAAATATCTCACTGCAGATAAAACCAGACGGGAGGTGGGAGGGAGGGGCTTTTAATGGTCCTGTCTTAGATGCATCAGTCTTAGGTAATGTTATTTATTTCTGCAAGTATCATACCTGGGAAGGGGAGGCTGTAATGGTAGGCATAGGTGAGTCTGCTGCTTCTGGGACCATTTTGTCTGTTGTACACAAATCGGGAAGACTTTCAGCACCTTTGTAGTTCTGCCACTATACATAAAGTTTTAAACACAGCAACCTACATATGCATTTAATTGCTTGTGTATTGGGTATTAAGGATAAACATCAGAGTGCATGTGTGACTCCATCCCTTTATTTTGCAGTTTTGAAGTGATAAAAGTTATCCATGGCAAGTTATTGGATATGGTGGGAAAAGTCCAGTAAGTAGTGACACTTTCATCTCATTTCATTGCAGGCATGTTACTAGTGCTTTGTTCAGTATACTATAACTGTGCTGAAGTTCTAAACTTTCTTTCACAGAATACCCATTATGCTGGTTGGAAATAAAAAAGACCTGCATATGGAACGGTATGTGAACTCCAGTACGTGTGAAATGCGAGGCAGTTTTTTTGTGGCTGCAACGCGTCGCTTTTGTTCTTGGCTTTCCGTAACGAAAATCAAATTGTAGGTTAAAATAAGGTACTGGCAAAGGAATTGTGTCCAGAATGTCAACTTGGAGCCATGAACTTCTGTTGTAATGTTGACTTTTGCTATAAGGTTTCAGGGAAGGACGTTTAACACTTTGGTTTTTAAAAAACAAGTAACAGAAGTGTATTTTTTACAGCTGTAAAATACCAGATGATATTACAGATTATGAAAACAAAGCAATACTTTGGGCAACTGCTCCTCTGGGTCACACAGCAGTTTTACCTGGCCCAGTAGTGTCTATCACAGCAGCCAAAAGGAAATGCTCTGGATCAGACTTCACAAGACACTCCTATTACATGCATTTATGTGCTTCAGTACTCTGAGGACTTTTCTGAAGTATCAAATTCCAATTCTTTTGCAAGTTATAAAGAAACATGCTTTTTCTTTTTGGTCAGGGTGATCAGCTATGAAGAAGGGAAAGCTTTAGCAGAATCCTGGAATGCAGCTTTCTTGGAATCTTCTGCTAAAGAAAATCAGGTAATGGATTTAAGATTGGCTTTATTTGAATAGCAATGTAATGGAATGACTCACAGCTTCACTTAATAAAGGAAGCTAAAATATTTGTGTGTACTCTGGAGATATTTTGTGTAGATGGTCGGAAACAAAGTGACTGCATTCAGGTTTATGTATACAAGTTTTTCCATGCAACTGTAAATGGAGGGAGGAAGTGAAGAGCTGAAAGTTAAGCTTTACTGAGCATAGCAGAACAACTCAGATCCACATGCTGGGTGGAGCAGGGTCTGTGATCTGCTGCAGTTACCTTAAATAGGAGGTCATTTGCGGTTGCAGCAGAGTGAGTTGGTATAGGGGATGAACCTCGCGTTTTAAGGTGCTAGGCAAGGCTCGGTCTCAAATGTGGGGAATAATCATTCAGTGAGTCTTCATGGAGGGACAAACAGGAAAGTGTCAGAATACAGCAGAGGCTGTGAGGCACTGCTGTGGTACAGCTGGAGTGAAGCTGCACGATCTGACACCTTATAACACACATATATTTACACTCTCTGGTTTCCTATCACAGAAAGAAAATGTTTAATTACGTGTTAAATTAAATCTTATTCTTGGTTGCTCTAAAGAACTTTCTTTAAAATGCCTCCTAAATGTGTTCTGGTATTTGAATTTGTTCCTGTAGTTGTTAATAATACTTGATCATTGATTTGACACCTTCTGTATATGAGGTACAAGAGGCTCCTAGTTTGAGCTTGGAGTAGTGGATAACTGCTGTGAATCGAGGGGGAGGTGTCGTCTTTTTTTCTTTCTTTTTCTTTTTTTTCCCCTTTTGGTCTCAACAGTGTCAAAGCATTTGCCTTTTTGAAAATACAGACACATGATAAGGTCGGGAGAACGTTGTCAGGCTGATTTAAACCAAATGAGTCCTTTTGCAGAAAAAACACTTACATTGTCTCATATTTAACTTAGCATATCACACCCTTGGTCTCCTGCTTGATAACATCAGCATGATCTAAAGGGCAATCCTACAGCTAGGACAGGACCTGTTTAAGCAGCCTTTCTTTCCTTCTCCCCGGTCCCTAAAAGTGAAACAAATAGCTGTTGTCCAGTGTCTGTTACCAACAGTTCTGCAAGTTACTTGAGTAAAGTTGGAATTTCCCTGGGAGAAACACTTGGATTTTTTTTCTCCAGTTACGGTGTACTTTGAGTTAGTTTATCGGTGCTTCTGTTTCTGGCGAAGACTTGCATTACCCTTGTCAAAATTGGGCATGATGGAGGCATGAAATTTCTCAGTATCTTCTCTGTACTGCTGGAGAGCTTCAATTGCATACCCAAGGAAACTAAACTGAGTGTAAAGAGTAAACCAGTTAAAAACATCTGGGTTCTAACCCCCTTTATTTTAAATTATTTAATACTTCTGTGTTCAACAAAGCTATTGTCTGTACTTTTTCTTCTGGCATATGTTCGCAATGTGTAACAGTGTAGCAATTCATATCTAGCAGAATTTCTTACTGATAACTTCTCTGAAGTTTGTATTGTTCTGGGATCGAGGGGGGGGGGAAAGCTGTATATATTTATGCAAAGAAGCTACAAGCTTTATGTGATGCTTGACAAGTCTTGCATATTAAATTGCTGCACTAACAAAGTCCCATTGATTGCTGTGTATCTGTGTCAGTTCCTTAGTCTCAAACTGTATTAAGTTATGCTGCCAGCTGAAATGTAGATAGCAAACTTTGTAGCCTTCAGGGAAATCAGAATGGCAATTGTATGTCAGATACTAAAAATTCTGTACAGTCCTATACAAATACCACCAACAAAATCACAAGTTATATTAATTCTTGCTGTCAGAGCTGTTTTTACCAGGGCCTCCTTCCAGCAGGATCCTTCAGGGTAGCAATCACAGGTCACTCTGAATTCTGGAGACAGATGCAGGTTGTTACAAACAGGTGCTTGAATACAATTTCTCCTTCGTGCCTCTTGGGTAGTACACTGGGTAAATGTGTCTGCCCTCGGAAGTTTGGGATATCCTGTGTCACCTCTGAGGTGGGTGCCCACAACGTGTGACCGTATTTCTTGCTCTCTGGCGTGCTTCCTTTGGAGGCCTGGGATGTATGGAAGAAACTGTTCAGGAGCCCAAAACTGAGACAGCTGCCTTAGTCTCCCTGCAAATAGTTGCAGAGGAATGCTCACCTCCAGAGATGAAGACTGAGCTTTGAGAGCAAAGTGTGGAGTCCAGAGCTGCGAGGCTCTAGGGGTAGGAGACACCAGGAATGGGACAGCATCCCTTCCTGTGAGTTAGACCAGGAGCACTTCTGAACTCATGTGGGTTTTTTCCCTCAAATCCTAATTTGCTGGGATCAAAAGAGCTGATATCTAGACCTCTATCGAGACAGGATACCTTCTCTTACTCTGAATCTGTCTCTGGCTTGGAGGAAGAAAGGGTTTATTTTGAACTTAGTTACAAGGTGTGTTGTCATTCTCCTGGTTCTGAAAGTTCACCTTTCGTAGGTCAATGTTACTGGAGAAAGTCTGTCAACACTTTTTCATTGGAAGTTCATCCAAATCACCACCTGCACTGGCTTGGTTACAGCAAATGTAACTTGCCTAGCAAGATTAAGCCTAAACTCCTTCCAAAACTACTACAGATTCTTTTTGCTTTAACAGAAAGCTAATTTGATGCTTAAAGGGATGAGCTGGAGAGGATTGGGAATTTAGAGCTTAAGTACTTGAGCAGAGAGCTCAAACCTTCCTGGCTGGGGAAAACCCTGTTAATCCATTCTCTCAAGCCTAGCCGTCTCCGCTGGGTGGATGTGGAGCAAAAGAATGACAGTTTCTAGTGTCCTGGTCTGAAATTGGTTTGGCTTGTGACTTCTTCACAGCACTGAGGAGAGGAGTAGGTCTCATTGCTGTAGGGGTTGGTTGATTTGGGTTTTGCCTTCATGGTCTGTCATGTATAGCAGCTCTGTTTGCAAGGAACTGCTGAAACCAGAGCAGATGTTCCCTATTACATGTTCTGATAGCAAAGGCTGCTTTATCCCTAAAAGGGGGTGGGAGAGCATTGACCCTTCTCCCTTCCTGGAGATGGTTCCTGTTTGGAGCATCTGTGGGTGTCCTGGGAGCACAGCCCTATTATACTGGACAACTAAAATAGCTCTGTTGATTAACATCAGCAAATTAGATCTATTCTGCCAGGAGTTATCAAAAGATACCACATTTGGAAAATGGCATGACTTTGAACAGATACAAAGCAAGAGAGGCAAAGATGGGAGCTGCAGTGAAGGTAAATGGTAGCAGCTGACTAGAGTTTCCCAAGGTCAAATATATTTGAGGCCATGTATCTGCTCCTTCAGACTGATGACCTGGTAGGACTTTTGGAGGAGCCTGTATATCAGCAACGTATCAGTCATCTTGGGAATTCCCTGTGCTTTGAGAAGGCAATTCTGAGACTTAGTGGAAAAGACAGCTTTTAGATTACTGCTGGGCTGTTACTGGCAGATCTTCTCAGGCTGCTTAATTATTACCAGATACGTTGGACTGCTTTGGCTAACTTCAGGAGCTTCAAGCCTTTCATGTGGAATACCCTGCTTTGATTCACCTAAGCCATCATATAGTACATCATCTTAATCCCAGTACAATAAAGTGGCAATGGTTTGAAATGCAACCAGAATCCAAATTGGTCTTAAACCCTACTGAAGTTGGGAGCCAACTTTTACTGGAAGAATCTGGGGAGTAACGAGCAGCCAAATTGTGTTCATCCAATTGTGCAAAATTCATTGGATAAACTTGTTTTAAAAGGGGCCAGGAAATAGCAAAAAATCCACTTGCCAGAACAGAGTTCTCTTTACCTGGGCCAGTGTGTTTGGGCTGGCAAGGGATTGGTGGGGTGAGACCTCTCTTCCTTACCTGACTGTTCAAGTTCTTTTGCCCAGTGCTGTGCCAAGACTTCCAATGTGAGCTGTTGAGAATTTCCCCTTAGAAATAGGAAAGGACGAGCTGACTGTGACGGCCATGGGCTGGATTTGGGCGTTTGCACCTCCCTGTGCTGGCTCCTAGCAGCGTGTTCCCAATTCCCCACAGCCCTGGGCTGGCTGTCCCGCTCGCACCAAGGGGCACATCTGCAGCAGCAATTGAGCCGCTGGTGTCTCTCGCACGGTGCTGAGCTCTCTGGGCAGCGTGTACTGCCCAGGCTGACATTTATTTTGTTTCCTCAGGGGAGAAAGGTAGAAGCAAGCCAGATGGCTTTCTGTGGGCTAGGTGTGACCCACATTCTGTAATTGGACCATATGGAGACGCATACATATAAAGTCTGGCTGTGTTCTTTATTCCTTGTCACAAAACACAGCTTCCTGCCATGTTTAAAAGCTCATTCTGAAATACTTCAGCATATTTTGGATGAATTACAAATTCCTAAGGGTTAACTGTAGGACAGTGATTAAGCCTTCCCAATGAATACATATTTTCTGTGAAATGAATTAACAAGCCCCGTGAACTCCTGCATCTTTGTGTTTCGAATGACACATCTCTGACACAAAACGTACAGCTCCTTGGTTGGCAGAATAAGTTGTGAAGGTTTTTTTAATAGATGCCTCGAAGCAGGGATATAAAGAACTTCTGCATTAAAAGGAAAGCATGGAAAATGTCAGCTCCACGTAGGGAAACATTGGTGCAGTATATTTGTAAATCTGTATATCATCAAGTTTTGATTATGGGAAACTCTTCATTAGTGGCATGAGTTTGATAGCAATTGCAGTCCTGACTGTAGTTCTGGAATCTAATTTGCGCAGGAAATTAGTTGTATAGTGCTGGACTAATGAGCCACTTCTGCCAGAGTCGGTTGGGATTGCAGGGAAACGCCTTTATACGAAGGAATGCTCTTATTTCCAGCTGATGAAGTATTTTAAATAGTTCCAGAGATAGCATTGTGCACAAACAGTGTAAATATGAGAAATCTTTAAAATTCAGTCTAACCTTGTCAAGATTGTTGTGGGGCTGCTTCAGTCAGTGGGATTAATTTGGAAGTGATCCAGTTAAGAAATACACCTTGTAGAGGCAGAAAAACATCTGTCGGGTCAGAACACACAGCCATAAATCACAGGGTGCTCTTCAGCCTGCTGATTAAAACCAACAAAAGCCCCTTTTCATCCTCTTTTGTAGTGTGACTGCCTTTATTTAATGAATATACTTTCCTTCTTAAGGAGTGCATGCTTGGAATTCATGAAACGAATGGCTAGAGGTCAAACAAACTTAAAATGGCACGTCTGAGGTGATCAGTGGGCCATTTCCAGACTGAAGATTCTCATGCTGAAGTACTGATCATACAATGAACCTTCAGCTTGAAAATACCTTAGAGAAGAGTCCTTGGCTGTAGTATAGATTTTTTTAGTTCTTAAATTACTTCTAGGCAACCTCAGAAGCTGTATGTTGCAGTTTCTGCATATTCTGATGGAGGCTGGTGTAAAATTTTGAAACCCTTAAAACTGAGTGAATCCTGACAATACCAGATGAACAATGTGAGGTATTTAGTACAAGTGGCATGCACGATGCTGATCTAGACACCTTATTCTTCCCATCTTTCAGTATCCTGAAACAAAACCCCACCCAAAACCCAACTACACTTAGGGCCTAGTTTGCCTTGTGTTTTCCCCTCGTGTTCTTGCACCACGTCTAGCACTGGTCATACCTATAGGTTAGATGAGAAAAACAGGATTATTAAAGGAACCCTCATACTGGGCTGTGCAAAGTCAGTGTTCCGGGCTGAAAAATGTCATTCTGTAACCACTTGGACCCTTAAAGATTACATAGAGGAGATGAATTGGTTTATTCTCCAGAGCAGCACAGCATCAAAATCTTCAGTGCTGTCAATCGCTCAGTGCAAGCTTACTATTTAAAATACAGCCAAATTACAGTTATCAGCTCTGTTGTGAGTCTAGCTCAGTTTAAGCTTGCCCTCCCTGCGGTGACAGAGAAAACAGTTGGGGATTGCTGTGGAGTCGGGGTTTACAGTTTTCAAAAAGGCTGTGTTCAGAACTGCAATTACCGTATTTTCCTTTCTTGATTTTGGAATAAGCATTGGGTGTGCATTAACCTGCTGGCGTAGCGAGTAAACTGCTAACGTCTTTCTTTATTGCTTTTTCAGTATTTCGGCAGTTTCTCCTTACCTACTGATGTTGTGCTCTCTTTGCAGACTGCCGTTGATGTTTTTAAGAGGATAATTTTGGAGGCAGAAAAAATCGATGGGGCAGCTTCACAAGGGAAGTCTTCATGCTCAGTAATGTAATTCCACTGCAAAGCCTGAAAACACTGGGAATACATTCTACCTGAAGGAGCAAAACTGCCCATTATCTTTAAGGATAAACTATGCTTCTTTTTTTCTTTTTTTTCCTTTTTTTTTTTTAATTTTTTTTTTCTTCTGTTAACCTGAAAGATAAACAGTTGGTTTGGAGCCTTTCCCTTCAGATTATGTTAAACTCTGACTCCTGTGCAAATGGCTTCACTTCCATTTTCAAATTTTAAGCAATCATATTTTCAATTTATATATTGTATTTCTTAATATTATGACCAAGAATTTTACTGGCATTAATTTTTCAGTGTAGTTTGTTGGTTAGAATAATCATCAAAATGATGCATATTGTTACACTACTATTAACTAGGCTTGGATATCAGTGTTTCTTTGTGTTAAATGTATACTTGTAAATAAAATAGCTGCAAACCTTAAATGTTCTGGTTATAATTTTTTGTTGATTAGTTTGTATCAACTTTTTTGTGTGAAGAACATTCACCTGCTGACCTTAAGAGGAGACACGAGGTCCTTGGAGCCAGTGGATTGCTTGAAAGCTGTTTGTGAAGGGATCTGAACTGGTTTTGCTTGTAGAAACTCCAGGCTGGCTGCGTATCTCAGCACGGAAAGAAGGCACAAGTGACACCTTTGATTTGGAAGGGGAGGTTTGGGTGTTCAGACAACCTGAACTGTTTTTTTTTCCTCTGTAATGGGTAAGAGTCCTGGAGTAAAGAGTACGCAGAGCTGTCCCTAGTGTACACCTGCACTGAGGCTGTTCATGTGGGCTTGAGCGCTGTCAGGATGGAGCAGATCCATCCAGGTCACGAGCATAGACCTGCTAAGAAAACAGAAATGTCGTTTAAAATAAACCGCACCTCCTGAACAGATCGCTGTGGGTTGTTGATCGTGCGTTTCTGTACTTTGGCAGCTGGATAGCACTGGGAGAAGTGAGTGTGGTCTGGCAGTGTCAGCATCTTTGTTACCTGCTTCGTATTTAAAAACAAAACCCACAACAGCAACAAAAACAGACGAGGCTGATCTGGGAAGAGTTAATGAAATGAAGTGCTTCTGATGCATTTTTGTGTCCACTTGAAAACTTAATTTCTGGCAGGAGGGAAATATAAGGAGAACTTGAAATGTTTTGCAACCAGCATTACCTTTTGTATTTTGGTCTATGGTGAAAGATAGAAATTCAGCATGTCCTATCTCTTCACTTCTTGTACAGTGGTTCCCTAATATTACATAGAACATTGTCTAGACCCTTCAATTACCAACGTCTGTAGGAAAATCTCACTTATTTTCTTTGGTCACCATGAGATTAACTGGTCTCCTGGTAAAAAAAAGTTGCCTTTTCCCTCCATTTACAATATTTCTCAAAAGTTTCTGAAAGCTCATTTCTGTTACCTGAATTTTTACACCCTGTGCCAAATGCATTGGTGGTCGCTGGCTGACGGTCACACATGATCGGCTGCTGAAGCTCAGTGAAGTCAGAGGCTTGTCAGGGAAACGAGTACATGGTTTTATTTCTGAACTAAATGGTCTGGGGCTGTGTAAAGTTTCCTTCACAAGAACCTGCAGCGTTGGAAGGAGAGGGTGGTTTGGCTGATCATGAAGTTGCTGAGGATTCAGAAAATGATGTGGAGCACAGGAACAACGTTCATCTGTTTGGTAATGATCTTCATTGCTCATCATGATGTGATGGACGACTTGTTGCATGAGCAGACTGGTGTTGCATCGCGGACACAATGTCCTGTGCTCTACATCAAAAGGGAGAAGTTATGGAATAACAGAAACCTCAGAGACCTCATTTAGTCTCTTATTTTTTGTGAAATAGTGGCCGCACGTGTACTGGTGATCAATTAAACCCTGTAATAGCTGCTGCCTTGGTGCTTGCAGTGTGCCAGCTGTGAAGGCTGTAGAGGGGACGGATGGGGAAATGAGCAGTTTGGTAGTCCTGGGATAACCAAGGCATACCCTGACTGAAGAGCTGGCACAGGTTGGGCTCTTCACCATGAGAGCCCTAAAAGGGGGTGGTGGGCAATCCTGGAAGCCCCACGTTATGCACAGAAGCAGGAACTGGGTATCGAGCAAACTGCTGCTTGCCTGGAATTGATGAATTTATGCAGCCTTGTCTGGCAGCTGCCCTGGTCCTTGGAGGTGTCAGGAGGGTTGTGAGGATTGGTGCACGATTAAAAGGTGAGGCACAGAGGAAAAAACTCTGGCCTGGGCTAGAAAAAGTTTGATACACGCTTAATGGGGCTTTCATCTGCAGGGATGATGATTGGCAAAGGTAAAATGCAAAGATCCTTTTCCTGTTGAGGAAATGAGCAGTATTTGACTGCCATAAATCAAGTTAAATTCCCATTGACTTGTGTGGATTTGAAATGTGCTGTTCTGGAAATGACTCTTGCCTTGCTCGTGCTCCTGTCCAGCTCCGTGCTTTGCTGCCTGAATACAGAGAAACCTTGGGGTACCTTGAGCCCAAGAGATGGAGCTCCCATCTCCCATCCGGCCATGCACGGAAATGCTGAGGAGCAGGAAAGCAGTGGGGCAGGTGTAGGATGGCAGAAAGCGGATACGGGATCATTCTTTTTCCTGTTACTTCTGTGCATAGCAAAGTTTGTCCTTGCCTGATGAACTCCACCATAGGGAAGGCTTGGAGGCACTGTGTCTGTGGAGTCATCTCCTAACGCTTCTTCCCAGCTTATGCAAAGGGTTGGTGAGTGCACGCTGGGGAAGAAAAAAGCTGGAAAAGGGGTTTTACTGCTCCCTTACGTCTGTATTATTGTAGTATCTGGTCCAGCAGCCTCATGTCATTCCTCAGGCAAGGGTAGAGCAGAGCGGGCTGAAATTGGGACTTTGCTGAGGAAGTTCTTGCAGCTTTGGATGTGGTGGTAATGACTTCAGGCTTCCCATTTCGTAGTTTCTTTGAGCAGAGAAGTTTCTGTGTCCAAACTTGCACCCTGGAAATTATTAAGGACAACTTTTGCAGTTACCCCTGTTTCTGGCAGGGGTGAGTGTCAGACACCCGGCTGGTGCAGGCCGCATAAGGAAGCCCACATCATGGTGAGTAGTTCTGTGTTTTCACCTTCTTTAAAAGAAATGTGCAATCTTACAGCTTTGTTGCTAAAGTCTTTGAGCTGCTGCTCCGTGCAGGTGTCGCAGGTTGCTGTGTGGTGCAATACGGGCACGGTGCAGGTAGTGATGCACCTGGGCTTGCCCTGCTGCTTGGCACTGCTGGGCTGTAGCCTCTGGAGGAGAAATCAACCGTTCTAATTAGTCCTTAGGTAATGGTACTGCTCATCTTCAGAGCATTTCACTAATGCTGACTAATCCTCATCTGATAAGGTCAGAATTGCTCCTCTTTGACAGCTGGGGAGGGGGAGTGAGAACCTTTGCACAGATGCCTTCAACTCATGGGCATGGCGGAAATGTGGCTGAACCACGTCTGGGTGATGGGTGACCTTGGCACCCAGCGTTTTCTTAGGTGTCCTGTTTCCATACTGGAACCTTTCCTTTCTGAAACAAGATGAAAACTGAAAGGGTTTCACCCAAAAACACTGGCTTTCTGACATTTTCCAAAATGAAATCCAAGTCTTAGTCGGATGCTTGCCGAGATGTGCGATGAGCTGCACTAATACTGACCTCTAGACAGAGCATTACTGAAAATAAGCTTTTGCAGGTTTTTTCAAATACCCATCTCTAATGCTGCTCATAAATATTTGGCTAACCCTGATCAGCAGCTCCCAGCTCAAATTTTCTATTTTTCCTAGTGAGAACCCAGCCAGATCTGGACCGTGATTCTGTGATGGGGTTTGCTCAGGCATGGGGAGGTTTTTTGGAGTCTTTGCTCCGCATGGGGTGCTGGGAGGTGTTGAGTGGTATGAGGTGGGTGATGAGTCGGATGTGGGATGGCCACCCTTGGTAGAGATATTGCACAGATGCTATGGCTTGGTGCACCCGTGATGAAGATGATGTGTTGAGCCTACGGTGATCCCCTGGGAGCCGATTCCCATTTCCAGTTGTGTGGTGATGTATTCTGCCAGTGAGGGTGTGGGTTGGGAGATCCTTTCTCTGCTTGAATGCTTTGCAGACGTGTCCTGCAGTCAGTGGCATACCCAGGCACTGGGAATGGGTTAATCACCAGCAGAAATTAGTGCTTTGGCAACTGGCGTGAGGTGGGCTAGGTCTTCATAGAGCAATGCAGATTTAATGTGGAAACTCTCCCTTGAGTCACATGGATGGTTTCTCACTCCGAGGTCTATTGCTGCTCTGAAGTGGCCCACAAGATGTGCTCATCCTTTTCAGCAGCAAGCCAAAACATTTTCCATGGGAAGGAACTAGAGCCATGGTTGTCCCATATCTAATGAGCTGGAAGTATCTCATACTGAGGTACATGAAGAAATCTATGAGCTTTTTAAAGCAAGATGGTGTTTGGAAAGCCATGAGATACGGATGTTTCCTGTGCCAGGTGCTATGCTGCTTTGCAGATACCAAAAGCTCCTCCAGAAGCTGAAACGTGGCCCTTTCAGAGGATGCGGTGCAACTTCTTGGCTTTTGCTCACTTTATTATTTGTGTAACATAACCTTGGTCGCAACCTCTTGACGTGCAATGGAAATCACTTTGTAAGTGGATGAGAGCTGTGCCCAAATCCTGTGTGCAGGTGGGATGCAGGGAGGAGAGCGGGGTGGTGACCAGGAACCACCACATATATCCAGGCAGGTCCTGTTTTGGTCCTGGATGGTTGAGTTCTGGTTTCCAGCATGGCTGGGTCTATCTCTGTGACTGGTGTTGACACCGACAGTGTCGTGTGGCATCGAGTCCTTCCCGCCCTGGTTTTATTGAGAACGTAACTGCAGGGTTGCAATGGACTTGACATCGGTCTTGGTCATCTTGCGTGGCTGGGATGTTCGGTTTTCTCACCGCTGGTTCTAGCCTGGCCTTCGAGCAAAATGACCCAAACTGCCGGGCTCCTCAGCCCCACAGTGGCCAAGGCAGGCAGGGATAGCACAGCCCAGAGCCTCTGTGGACATCAAACCTGATTTCTTACTCCCTCTAAGCCAAGATGCACAAAAATATTTTTCAGTATGCTTTTTCCCGTTTTCCATTTTTCTAGAGATGGGTCCTTTTTTGTTGCATATCTTTAACGTGGTTTCTCAAAGAAATGAGAATAAAATTGTCACACCGTCTTTCCGTCTCTCCTAAAACAGCTTTTGAACCTGTTGGACAACTTCTAACAGCCGGGCACAAGTCTTTAATTCATCAAGTTCCTGCACATTTAATTAACGCTCACACCTTCGGAGAAACAGGAAAATCCCATAATGAGACAGAGCTGGAGGAAACCAGGCTTTTGTGGTTCCATAAAAACCTCCTCCTGCGGTAATATCTGCTTTACTGGGTACTTTGGGGGCAGTTTGTCATGGATGCTGTGGGGCTTCCTCTCCAGGCACCAAACAGCTCATGGCCAATGTGTTGGCCAACACATCCAAGATGACCCCAATGGATGGGAGAGCGGGGTCCCAGTGATGGTGCCATCTCTTCACCCTGGTGCTCCCCGCCGTGACTCAGAAGGACACGTCTCCTCCTTCCCTCCCAGGGCACCCAGTGCAAGGCCAAGGGGAAGGGTTGGTTCTAGGGACACCACTAATGTCCCCCACCCTGGCCGCTGCTCTTCCAAGTGGGACTTTCCACGTGCTGTAACTTTTCTCATGCCATCTGTTGACTCATTTAGCACCTAGAAAATAACTCCAGCATTTCAAGGAAGGTTTGGGTAGGGCTTTTTAATGAGATGAGGCTTTTCTTCATGATTTCCTGCCTCCCATCAGGACATATGAATGTGAACCGCGTTTCTTCATCACTTACGTCAGATGAAGGACGCATTTCATCTCCAAACGCAATGTGCCACTTCCCTCCTTCCTCCTCCAGCACATCCCAGTCACCGCGGCCTCTCCCAGCTCAGCCTACGTGCGCGTGCACACACGCTTATTAACGTTTACATCTTAATTGAAAGGGCGGCATACGTTTAAGCCTTAATAATGACATCTTTTTTCCCAAACGGGCTTTAATCTTGAAACGAAGCGGTGCACAAAGGCAGCAGTGTGGGGTTGGCGTGCGAGGCTGCTGGCACGCGTGCGGATGGGAGCGACCTGCCAAGAAACGCGTTTTTAGGGTTCGGATTCAACGTTTGTGCCTGATGGTCCGGGGAGCGGAGAGCTGGTGGTGAGAGGAGGCAACGGTGATGAAGAGGAGGATTTGATGAGTAGGAGCTGGGTTTGAGGTTTCTTCCAGAGCAATTAGACAGCATAAAAGACAAATCTCCTTTTAACATGGTGCCCTGGTATGATTAATATGGACTGAGGGGGTTTACAGGCTGGGGCTTTCTCTTGCTATTTGTCCTGAGAATAAGACAGGTAAAGTTTCTGGGGGCTCTTATCACACAAAATATAATACAAAGCAGCTATTCCTTGCCCTAGTGTTTGAGATGCCCAGACTCTGAAGCTGTAATTGCAGCTATATGAGAAATACTACACTATGGTCAATGACATGGCTTAAAATTCCCTCTAATCCTGACTTATATCTGTGTCTCGGTGCTTCAGTGCTGAAAAAAAGCCAAAACATTCCTAAAAACAACCCTTGCGAATAACGCTGGTGGGTTTCCAAGACCAACCTTTGTGTTTCGGAGGGGTCCTTGGCTTTCAGAGATGCCATTTAGAGGTTCAGAGATTGAATAAGAAACCATTGCTTTGGTGGATGGGATGCAATGTCTGCTTGGTGAGGAGGCTACCAAGGACGCTTGGTGAGGAGGCTTCCAAGGACTCTTGCTTTCGGCTCCACGCTGCAATAGGTGAGAAGAAGCTGGGAAGAAACAGCAGCCTGATAGCAAAAGGAAGCAAACCCAACATGGAGACACCATGTGCCATGCTTAGAGATGTTGCTGCTTCCTTATCGACTTGTTGTCTGTTTTAAGAAAAAAAAAAGGTGGAAGAAAAAGGAGAAAAAAAGAAAAAGTGGGGGGGAAAGCAAAAAAAAAAAGGAAAAAAGGAAAAAAAAGAAAAGAAGTCCTTCAAAAAGGAGCAGTAAATGTGCACCGCTAATTGAGCAAAGCCCTGCCAAGCAAATCTTTTGTCAGATCGTCTGCCCGAAATCAAAACCCCGGACTCAGCAGGCCCGGTTCTGCCTACGAAGCAGGAAAGCGCAAAGCCCCCGGTTCCCGCCGCTTTGTTAAAAAGCCCTCGCGACACCAGCCCCGGCACCCCCCACCTCCAGCTCCTATATAGGGGGGTGTCCAACGCTTCTGCCAACGCGGTCTTTGGTTTGGCTCCCGCTTTTGGCCTTGGACAGCAGCCAGCAGAAAATGTCTCAGTACTCGGGAAAAGTAAGTAACGACCCCAGCGCTTCCCTTGCAGCCAGGGGCCGCGGAGCCCCGGCATCCTCCGGGATGAAGGAGTAGGTTGGGATAACATTCCCGGAGGATGCGATGTGAGCGATGATACCGGGAGTAAATTCGGTAGCCGGGGACAGGGAGGGTGCGGCAGAAGGAGCTGCGTTTTGGGAGCGGAGTTTCCTGTTTTCTGGAAAGATGTGTGAGCGAGCGCGAGGCGGCGAGAAGTGTCATAAATGCGGGATGCGCTGCGTGCCCAGAAAAACAAATACAGTTCGTAGGAAAAAATGCCAGTGATGCCGTGATCCTCTTGCTGGAATGCAGCTATAAAAACCCCAAACCACATTAAAATGATGCATCTGTGTCCTAAACCTTGACAATCTGCAAGAGATTCCCATCTGCTCGAAATGGGGGGTCCGGCTGTGCCCCTGCTCCTCACCATGAGCCTGATCTTCTCCTCCCGTCCCCTCCAGATCACTTTCTACGAAGGCAAATGCTTCACGGGCAGAAAGCTGGAGGTCTGCGGCACCTGCGCCAGCTTCCAGGACCGAGGTTTCCTCAACCGGGTCAACTCCATCTGCGTCCAGAGCGGGGCCTGGGTCTGCTTCGACCACCCCGACTTCCGAGGGCAGCAGTACGTCCTGGAGCACGGCGAGTACCCTGATTTCTACCGCTGGAACGGCCGCGGCGACCACCTGGGCTCCTGCCGGCCCATCGGGATGGTGAGTGGGTGCCGCTGGGGCTTTGCACATCGCCTTCCTCCCCCAGGGAAAAAGGCAGCGGCTTTAACGGGATGAGATTTTCCCATGTATGTTCAGATGAGGTGGTAAGGTCCTGCCAGTGTCACGCGCTTTTCCTATTTAATGTGCGTCGCTATGAAATACTCATGGGGGAATTAAGAAGGACCATTGTTGGCCAAGGCAAGTTTGAGCCGTGGCAGCCCCATCTCCCCATGCACCCCAATGGGGAGTGGGCAGTCTGAGGACTTCCCAAACTGGACCCGTGGGGCAGATGTGCTACTCCTTTCAAATTTTACCTAAACTCTCTGCTGTTGCAAAGCTGCCTCAGTAATCCTAAACTAAAACCATTGTTTCCCCCATACTGGGTAGTTCTCCCCTTAGGAAGCTTTTAAAAGCACCACACAGAGGAAGGTTTAATTGGGAAGATTAAAAAGTAGCAAAGAAAAATGAATCTGGGTTAGGTCTTTCCATTTGACTCTCCTATTGCTCATTACCCCCGGGAACAATGATGAACCCACTTGGAGCTAGTGGGGTTTCTCACTGGTCCCAAAGCTGCTTTTCGGCACAGCTGGGGGCTTTGGCATCGCAGCCTGGTCTTCTTGTGCATTGACATTGGTTATTGGAAAAATGCATTCAGATATTCTTTGAATTGGGCTTAATAATACCCTTTCAGCTCGCTCTGTCCCACATACCTGTGCTGCAGGCTGCAGAAAGCTCCCGGGGGAATTTATGTTGTGTCACCCTCAAGGGCTCGATGACGATGCTGGGAAGGTTTCTTTTCCTTTTCTCTTAATTTTTTCCTTCAAGAAATGCACAACAGCTCCCAGCAGGACGCACAGCAACTGCAGGCAGTATAGATTAGTTTAAGGAAATAGTCTGACATCTTTGTATACTTTGATAAATACCTTTTTGCTGTGTGAGTGGGAGGAGAGCTGAGGCTGCAGCTGATGCCGTGTCTGGGACCAAGGGCTTGTGGGTCAGTGCAGGGGGATCTGCAGATGGGCGAGGGGCTGCAGGTGTCTTACAAAAGCCAGGGAAATAATTTATTGCTTTATCTTTTTGGTTGACTTTCTTCGTCCACAGCACGGCGAGCATTACAGGATCGAAATATTTGAGGGGAGCCATTTCAGAGGTCCCAGCCTGGAGCTGACAGAAGATTGCTCCTTCCTGCAGGGACAGGGCTGGGACAAGACCTGCATCAACGCCCTCAAAGTCTACGGCGACGGCGCGTAAGTAACCACGCGGATCCCAGCACAGCCACTGCGCATTTGTACCCAGCACCACAGGGGAGCAAGGGGGCTGCAGAGACCCCCCCCCATGGTGGAAAAGCCTCTCAGTGCTGGGGGAACTTGGAGAAAGCCTAAAAATGTGAGTTAAGCCTATGGTTTAAAGGTGGATTTTGGTGCCTGGTCATTGACAGTTGCTTCAACAGGGCAGGATTTTTGGAGGGCGACAGCTAAGCACAAGCTGCAAGGACACTGAGTCACCTTTTTAAGGTGTATGAAACAAGAAGTTAAAATCAGATTTGTTATTTTTCCTTTCTTTTTTATTTTTTTTTTAAATACTTCTGTACATGTTTCCAAATACCTCCAAAATCCATGCAGAGACTTTTGAGGAGGGTGGATGGACGGCTCTGGCATCCTTGGTGCCTCATCCAGCCCCATCCTCCTGCCCCTGCAGATGCTCCTGAAAGCCTCAGCAGGGCAGCAGCTTTGCCTTTTTCTTGCTATTTTGTGGCATTTTACATTTTCTCAACTGTGCCATAGCATGGTTTGGGTTGGAAGGGACCAAATCCTCCAAGCGCCAGGCAGAGGGTGGCTGGAGCGAGGCATGGGGCAGAGGGGAGCACCTACAGAGGAGGGAGCACAGAAATGCTCTTCTCCCCCTATCCTGGACTGGATATTGCGAATCTCACCTGCACCCAGCCTGGGATGTTGGACCCTTCCTGTCCACTGCCATTTTTTTCCCAGAATAGGAAAAATGTTGTTTCCATCCACACTTGTGACAACCTGACAGTGAGTGCCCTGTGGGACCCTTTCTGATTTAACTGAGACTTCTCTTCCAAAAAATCAGGTTTATGATCAAGCAGTGGTGGTTCATTAAAATTGAGGAGCATAGATACCAGCTCCTTATGGGAAGAAAAGGCTGGAGCCCACTGGGGACCCCATTAGCACTGAGCATTTGAAGCAAAAGGCATTTGAGTCCCAGCTTTATAAAGCCAAGAGCGAGCCTGTGGGTACTCTGGCAAGAGCTTTAGGGCCAATTATTCACCACACATGTCCTTGTAGCAGAGCCTGGAGCTTGGGAAATTGGGAAACTGCCCAGAAACTTTCAAGCACTTAAATTTTTCAGATTGATTTTCCCCCTCCCCTGCAAAATATATGTAAGGGGCACAAAGCTTGCGTCCCCTTGCATGGGAGCCCAGCCTATTTATGTTAGCATCCCTGACTTCTCAAGGGCTTTGAGTAGCAATTAAAAAATATATTAAAAAAAAACTACTGAAAGGAATGTGGTGAGGAAACTCACTGAGTTTCGTAGACTTATTTGTATATTTTGTAGAGTTCCCTGGGAAGACGGTCACTGAAAGCATGCAGAAAGGTCTGTAAAGGCCATTAAAGGCAGGACAGTGCAGAGGAACCTCCTGGCCCCAGGCTGCAGGAGGAGAGAGGGAAGGAGGAAGTACCATGGCAGTGGTACCCTACGGCACCACTTTTCTCTTTTGAATGGACCATATGAGCCCAGAGGTGCTGCAGCTGGAGGTGGTGCTGGGCTCAGCCTGGCAAAGTCCTCCCAGGGCCCATCCTGGACCGTTTGGGGAGCAATGAGACATGGTCACGGGAGATGAGGGGAGTTTCAGCCACTGCCTGTCTCCAGCACATCCCCTGGATGGAAGCGGGGCTGGTTTACTCTGTGTGTGCTGAAAGCAGACGTTAAACCAAGACCCCTCTGAGCTCCCTGAGCACCCAAGTCCCGCTCTGCGATGTCCCCCAGTGCAATGTCCATTGGGTACAGAAATACTCGCTTCTTCTCTTCCCAAATCCATGGATGGTGCTACGTGCTGCTAAAAAGCTGCTGCCTGCACTCATGGGGGTGGCATTGCCTGCGGGAAGTGATGATGGATCAGCTGGAAACATGGAAATGGAGAGAAACATCTTGTTTCTTGGTGAGGCTGAGGGTGTTGTGCACCTTCCCCACTGCCCTCATAGGTTTGGTGGTTGATAACCCCACAGCCAGAAAGGCGACTGATAAAGCTAGTAAAGCCACGCTGGAAATGAGCTTGCTATTTCAGAGCAGTTTCGAGATGTTGCCGCCTCCTCGGAAGCTGTTGCCATTTACGTGGTGAGCGGCTTTGCCCGGCCCACGGGCAGAGCCAGCTCTGGTATCACATATGGCATCATCTGGTTTTAGATGAAGACGAGCACTTCTTGTCCTCCTCTGTGCCTCAGCCACTCCACAGAGGATTGCTTAGAAATTACAGCTTTAAAAGGCTGAATTTGTTTTACAGTTTGGGAGAGAATACCCCAAAAAGGGCTTTTGTAAGGTACAGTAACCTAACTTGAAGGAGCCAGACCAACCATTTATTCTGCTGAGGCATTTATGAGCGCTCGGTAGATGTTCTGCAGTCAGGCTGCGCAATATCAACCAGCACAGGTACCTAGACCTTGCTGCCCAATAAACACATTGTATTTCTCACCAGCAGCTATAGCTGCTCATGGCACTGCTCGTGTCCTGGATGGAGAATGAGAGACCTCGAGCCCTACTGAACACATCCTGCTCGGTTCAGGCTGGAGCCGCAGCGCTCCCCTGCTGGTTTTGCAGCCGGTTTTGGCTTACGGGGCTTGCACTGGTTCCATGCGAGGTTTGCTCCCGTGTCCTCTGCATTTCTGTGCTAATGAAACACAGCACTGAGATGTCTGAGGGCTGCGTGTTATGTGTCTGGATCAGCTCTTCCATGCTGGGCCTGAGGAAAGGATTGCCTTTTTTTCTTTTTTTCTGGGCTTCTGACTGACTTGGTTTCCTCTCTCACTGATGGTCTCAGGAAACGTAAATTTTAGGCAATAAAGGAATGGCTAAGTAAGCCATACAAGTCTTCACTCATCACCTTGCACTGCCAATACACTTCACTCCCATCTTTCTGCTATTCCTTTTACTCCTCTTTTTTCGCAGCCTTCCCCTAAGCAGAGGGACAAGCTGGTGGGTTCTTATCACCCCAGCAGGTCACACAGTCTGCTTCCAACTATCACAAGGCCTGTCCCATTCCCTCCATACAGACACATCAACCCTGTGTTTGGGGAAAAACACAGAGGTCTTGGGAAAGACTGGCTATGAGGGGCTGCTCTACTTCTTGCATTATTCCCAAGGGTCCAGCAGTTGTTGAAAGATGCCCTAGAGCAGAGCTGGAAGAATCACCATGTCCTGGTGGGCCCTGTGAACATCCCTGTCCTACCACCATGCAGTATTTTCAATGACGTTAGGTATTCTCAGCAGAACTGAGTGATTGGAAGGTCCAGAAAATAGGATCAGGAGCTCTTATCAGTGCTTGATGGAGGGATGCTGAGCTGATGGAGAAAGAGGCCAATTACCATCCAAAACTATGCAGAGGTGCATATAAGCTGAAGGGATGGGGTAGAAAAGGAAGCAAGCCATGCATGCCTTATGAGCAAGGCTGGGGTGTAGCTAGAGGAGGAAGATAATTTTATAAATTGTACTTAATTAAGCTGGAGAGCTGAGCATGCTCTCCACCAGTGCACATCAGATGTGATGGGGGGACACGGCTTCAGGACAACCTGCCACTACACCCAGACGAGCAGCAGGCAGCCTTCGTGTGCTGCAAAGGGGGCTTCAAAGGAGAAGTCTGAGGATGAATTTGTAATTCTGTTTTGGATATCAACTGGCTGCAAAAAGTGCCAAAGAATGACCTTGTTTGTTTGTAGGAAATGCTCAGGATCCGAATGTCTTGGCTGAGCAAGACAAAACACCCTAACCTTTTGCCTTTTTTTTTTTTAATAATGCCTGTGGGTGGCTGCTTTTATAAACAACTTTTTTCCTAGGACTACAGCTTTTGGCTCTGGGTCAGACTGATCTGAGTTCACCAGCTGTTGTCTGACCCTGTAGGCCCAGCAGGCTTTGACCCATCCAGTATTTGAAGGAGTTTCTCCCTGGAAATCCCACATACAGTAGGTCCCAACCCAGATGTCACAGCTGAATTCCTGGCAAGAGAGAGACCACAGAAATGAAATTATTTAGAAGATTGCATTTGTGCTCTCTTGTCATTGCTGAGTCAAGAGATAGGACAAGCAGCAGAGAGCCTTCTAGAATCCTTTAAAAAGTTGGGAAGAGAAGAAACAAGGCAGAGTTGAGACATTGGGCAATGATGGAGTGGAAACCTGACCATAAAACTACCAGAGAAATGGCAAACCTTGGTTAAAAAGCATGGGAGATTTAAATAAAGAGGTGACACTTATGGCCACATTAAGATCATAGCAGTGTGTACTAAATGGATGAAGGGAGAGAAGAGCAGCAAAATTTGCCCCTCTTGACCATCAGAATTGCTCCTGACCTTCAAAGGGAGAAAGACATGTTCAAGAAACACAGCCATGCTAGGTGAAGTCAGGCATGCCAGGATCACCAAGGCTGTTGAGTGTTGTATCCATTTGACTGGATTCCAAGGGAAGGTTGTAGTTAACTCTGGACATAGAGATGAAGTGAAGATAACTGAGCCCAGTCCTGCTCTCTGCTGGAAAGCATCAAAGAGAGGTCACTGAGAATTACTGGCAAAGAGAGAAACTATTAAATATGGTTCCCATCATAGCTAGTGAGTCAGTTCAGAGAGGTAAAACATCTTTCAAGCATTGCACGTTTCTCCTTACAGTCCAAAATGAGCTGAGGGGCCTCAGGTCCAGCTTTAGCACTATCAAATGCTTTCAAATTGTTTCTCTTGCACATGGTGAAGCTCAGAGAGATCCATTCCTACAGCAACGTGAAGCAGGGAGCCCCTGGTTCCAGGCTTCATCTCTGGTGTAACCCAAAACAATGTCTTCTAATGGCAAAGTGCAATCTGGCTGTGGATAATTGCCAGGCTGCTCTGGAAACAGGGGGAAGCACCACAGTTAACTCCACTGGGGGCAATTCTGTGCGCAGGATGGGATGGGCTGCTAAGGGTCCCAGTAGTTTGCAGTACTGAAGTCCCTAAACACAGCCACCCAATGTGGGCACAAGGTCACCTCACATAAGCACATCGTTTGGGCCCAAGTAACCCTCCCTTTCTGCTCAGGTGGGTGCTGTATGAGGAGCCCAACTACCGAGGCCGTATGTACGTGGTGGAGCGGGGTGAGTTCAACAACTTCAACGCGTGGCAGGCGCGCAGTGCAAGCGTCCAGTCCATCAGAAGAGTCGTCAACTACTTCTAGATGAGCTTTCACCCTACCAGTGATGGCCTGCTGAGACTGGGCATCACCCTCCTTCCCTCTCACTGACCCGTGGAATAAATTGTTAAACACCAGCTTTTGGCTCTACGTACTTTTTTTTCCCATCACTTACGTGCTGTGAATTTGCTTTTTTATGAGGAGGACATGGAGAGGATGGGCCAGAATTGGTGGTGACAAGCAGAAGCGCGCTCCCTGGTGCGGTTGCGATCTGACACGTGTTCACTCTGCCCCGTCCAGGGCCACCACGCAATGGACCCAGGTGACTCCCGATGCTTGGAGGGGGTCACGTTGCTGCGCACGTGCGGTGTGAGCATGGGCACGCAGGGTCTGCTCGTGCCACGCGAGGACACGTGTGAGGATCATGTCAGGACCTGACCAATTCACGGGGACTGAGTGTGATGTGCTGGTCCTGATGCGAACGTGAGAGAAGTAATTTGTCCTGAGTTACTTTGACCTTAGATCAGCACACATTAAAAATATATATTAAAAAAATTCCCTGAAGGCACAAAACCTGAGCAATCTTCTCCTTGCTCCCTGATTCATAAGCCCTTCAGCTGACGACGACATTCTGAGGGAGCAGCAGTGAAGAAAACAGCCACAGCACTGTCACATTCTGCACAACCCTCTTCCCATCCTGCTGCCCCTTCGGCACTCCCAGTTCACCCCAGTTGTTCCAGTGCCCCTGAACCCCATTCAGTGCTTGGCAGTTGGGATGGAAATGGCTCTTCCCATTCAGCTGCAGACCATCCACTATAGCCTGGGTGCACTCAGCGCCCAAAAAGTCAGGCATCCTCCTTCCTGTAAAACCCTAAGCCATGTTCAGTGTTAGCTACGAGTGTTTCTGGCTATTTCAGAAAGGGGTAATTTTATTCTTTTCACTCCATTATTCTACTGGCTGTTAAGTCTTGGCTGTCTGATGGATCCTGACGGGCACGGGCATGGTGCTGGCAGAGCTGCAAAGCTCTGTGTTAATCCGGTGGGAAGGCTGCTGATCTGTCCCCAGCCCTTCAAAGGGACGCAAGCAAGGCTGACAGGTCCCCAGCACACTGGAGCACCAGTGCCTTCAGGGTTGCTCTGCTTTGCGAGTCTGTAATGAGATCTTGTCCTTGGCAGAGCGATGGGGAGGAGCAGGGCTCCGTGCTCTGTGCCAGGGCAGGGAGCTGGTTGGTCCCGTACTGCGTCGTGGTCTGACACCAGATCCAGCTGCCATTCGATCAGTTCACACTCCTCTGCCTCTGCCTTGTCATTCGTCTTTCTGGTTAGAACTTGGTTCCCTGTGGCTCTCTGCCAGTAACAGGACTGGGGCAACTGGTAATAACTGGGCCTGTGCCTGTGTGAGAAGGCCATATGCTGTTACAGTGATGAAATTGTACTGTTGGTAGAGTGACGTCAACTAAGATATGCCTCAGATGCACATATGCCATATATGTGTTATGGGGGCTATGGAAATAAAATAAATTTTTTTAAAAAAATCTACTTTGTGAATTTAGCAATAGTTTGGGTGATGTTTGCCTTAGCAGTGACACAAGCAATGATGTCCTCTTGTAGACAGCTCCAGGTCTGGATGTCATCGTCTGCCCAAATCATTGCAGAAGCCCCGTAGTTACACCAGACCAGCTCTGGTCTGCCATGGCCATGTCCTGGGTGGCCTGAGGTGACATGCAGTCCATTGGAGCCATAAAAATGTTTAAGCATTTTTAATGGATTGCAAGGTATTTGTGTGTCAGAGAAGAAGGCAGGGAAATGATTCATTCATTGAGTGGGATGCACAAATGTACAACTCGTGCATCAACTCTTGCGTATTTCATTTTCTTTTAATTAAATGCAGCTTATGAAAGATTTTAGGAGTCCTTCCAGGATTAGCGTTGCTCTTGCCTCATGAAGGCTCTAATCAGCTCCTGAGCTCAATGCACTCTATTAAAAGTTAATATTCAGTCACATGCATTGCTGTCTGTTGTGACCTTCTGGCCATTAATCTGTTAAAAAACCCAAAGAAAGACAGGCACTGAATTGTGACTTGCTTTAAAGGAGGCTTTTCATTCTTTTGAAGCACGTTCAATGTCACGGTTCAGCATGAAGGATAAAGAAACAAAGGCTTTAAAATATACCCTAATGGGAATCCAGATGCTCTTATGGTTGGAGGACAAAAGAAAAGAAAATAAAGAACTATCATCCACCCAAGTTCAACCTCTCTCCATGCAGACCAGCCCTTCGGGGGACCCACCGACACCCCTCCCCATCCTCACTGGGGTACGCGGGACTGCGCACGTACACACAGATGTGCAGTCTGACTCCAACACACAGCTACTGTGTGCAAGCCCACTTCATCTGTGTGCTCCAAACTCAGAGTTTATCTGTTTTAGATGATGAATATTTGTTAGTTAAATTGTGGGAGTACTTAGGAGCCCCAGTCTTGGACCGAACCCTGCTGCATGCTAGGAGTTAAAGGCACAAAAAAGAAGCAGTCTGGTTAATCCGTGCTGTTGTGTGGAGCCCTGTGTGTAACCAGCAAGTGCTCAGCCACCGATAGCACATTTTACGCATGCCTGTAATATGCCTCCAGACCAAATACTCATCATTTATTAACATCTGATATCCCATTTATGAACTCTTTCAATGCTAGCCTCATCTACTATTTAAACACTATCTTAAAAATTCCTCTGTACACAGAAGTCTCATGTTGCTAAAAACTGGCAGCTGGGAATTGAATTCTCTTTTTTCTTGATTTGAAACCTAAGTAGGGTGGCCATGGGCCTAATCCGAACCCTGATGCTGCAGGAACAGGCATCGCGTTGGCAGCGAGGGGACGTGGCTCCTTCTCTTCCTTTTCCCTCCCCCTCCTTGCTAAATCTGCACTTGTTTAGAGGACAGAACGTACAGATCCCATATGTCTGCTAGTGGTTAGTTTTGGTTTTGGCTTTTTGGGTTGTTTTTTTTTTAATAATTTATTGAGATTGCTGTAGTATAAAATGGTATGATTTGTGAGTTTATAGCATATAAAATATAAATGACAAAAATGCCAGCTTGATGTGAAGTGGCTGTGAGATTGCGCAGCAGAGATTTGAGCTCTACGTCATTAAACTGTATGGCTGAATGAGTTCTGCTACATGCACCGAGAAGGCAAGCAATGGATTAGGGAAATTGGAAACTATTCTACAAAATGCTAGTGATAAAACAAAGATTCAAAAATGAAGGAAAGGGACGAGTTATTAATTACAAGAGAGAGAAGTAAAAGAAATCAGCTCCATCTGGAAAACCAGGAAAGCCCTAATAATCAGCATTACTGAGCTTGGCCAGGCTGCTGCAGTGTAATATTCAGAATAACTTCGAATTACATCTGGCTTCAGAGCAAATAGCTCCTGCCAGAATGCCTGCGTACGCGAATGTCCTTTCTCTGTAGCTGGATAATGTGGGAATTTGATGGAATATCTCTTTCAAATAAATCCTTGGAAGATATCTGAGCAACTGCAGTACTTCTGCATTGCTATATTACCCAGTACGTGTATATACAGTGAAGGTAAGGAGGAAACTGCCTGCTGTTGGCACGTTTGATGTTGTCATAGCTCAAATGAATCTGTTAACTGCTTGCACAGGCAGAAGGGCTGCCCAGCCACCTCCCTTCCCTGGGGAATTCAAGGGGCGTTATCCTGCTGTCGAGGCCACCCAAAGCTCACACCTTCCTGTGCTTTCTTCTCTTCTCTTCCAGAGACACCTCTCTGGACCTGATAAAATTGAATTCACTCCTTGGTATCTACCAGAGCTGTTATATTAGTTCTTAAAGTAGAAAGTCTTGCTCAAGACCTCTTTGATTGCAGAAAGCAAACCAAGAGCTTCAAAGGGGATCGCTGGTCTCTCACAGCAGGAGGACAGCCATGGTCACTGCTAAGGTCTAAGCAATGACAGTGAAAATGTAGAGGGAAGACGTCTAAGTACTCTGCAAGTATTGACAGAAATCCTGGTTCCTATGCTTCACCTGGTTTGGTTTTAGCTTTCTTTTCCCTGTTGTATTGAAGTCAAGGAAAAATTACTTGAGTGAAAACAGATTTAGCTTTGAAATTTTCTCTATCCATGGGCTCAAACTCTTGTCCAAGAGTAAATCTGATATAGCTAACAAGTCCTTGAATCAGATGATATCTGCCTGATCTGGCCAGCATCTTCAGCACTGCAAATGATGATTTGTTTGGGGTTTTAATTTTTAATGATCTGGTTTATTGGAGAGGTTAAACTCAGTTAAATCAACCTCCAGTGGTTGGGACTCATGTAGTGTGGTGTCTTGTTCCAAGAGTAACCATTCAGTCAGTAAAGGAGGTACACAATTTGAGTTGTTCCCGTATTTGCTGGTAGCTACGAAAGGATCCAAATACACATGGAAGGAAGTGGAAAAGGACAGAAGGAAAAAGTGTATTAAACTTCCATGGAGCAACAGAACCACTGAAGAAAGAGCCAATGGGTGCACCATGTTCTCCACGGACAACTGACCATCTTTATGTAGTTTGGCATAAGTCAGTTTGTAATTGAGTCAAGCTGTCCCAGTTTCAGCGTGTTAACATATGGAGGAATGTACCAGTGTATTCAGTCAAATTGTGCGCGTACAAATGTGAAATCATATTGAAACTGTTAATGTAAATTCCTCCTTTAAACATGACAGTCTCTAGTGGATTGTGGTAAATCCGTGCTTTGTGTAGGCATTCACACCTGCACGCACACAGTCCAAAATGCACTGAATGCTTCCTCTCACCCAGAATGGTTCCATGTGCTCCTGCTCGCATACTCCAATGTCTGGGATGGTGGAGGATCAGTCAGTTCTATTTAAGGAAAAAGCTACATTTTAAAAAATTCCTGTTTAACTCATTGCAGCAGTTTTTGGGATGCTGCTGCTCACTTTGTGTAGCCTGATAAAAACTAAGCAGTTTTCTCACGTGACTGGTTCTTAGTGGTCACCAGCATTGCACATCACCTGTGATGGGGTAAGAGAGCAGTGCAACTCCTTCCCTGCAGCACACCACACCAGGCAAGGCAACCTGGTCATGGTCAGCACAGGTTTATTCATGTTTTGGGAGAGATGCTTTTAAACTTTGACATTGCTGCCCCGTGATGACGGTGGTGGGAAGGTGGGTGAATGATCCTGACTCATAGATGGGCAAGACTGTGGTTTCAGCTGACTTTCCCTTTGGATTTTTTCGTGCTGTTGGAAATTAACAGCTTGTAGGGAGCAATAGCAAACGAATGTACCTGAACAGACCTCTTCCTTGCATGCCTTACTGAAGGTGGCCACCAAAATAAGACTCTTATCTGTACATGAACCAGTGCTACGTGATATATATGCCATAAGGTACAAGCACATAACCGAGCTTCTTCTGACACAGTAACATGCCTAATAAGTTCAGTTTATTCCTGCAGAGTAGGCTGTACATGAACCTTGCTCTTAAATCAAGCTGAAGTTTTAAGAAGACAAAGCACAGTGTGGGCCAGTCCACACACAGAGCTGACCTGCTAAACTATGTGAGTGCAACAGCTGCTCCAGCAATGTAAGTGGGAATCAAAACTGCTGAGATTTGCAGAGCTTTATGTGGTTGTCGTTGGTTTTCTTGGCTGGTAATGCAAGAAGAAAATAATAACATTTGAGTCATCTAAACCTACAATACTAATAATAATAACAACAGGATTCCAAAGGTTTTATTTTGTGTGTATCCTGCTATTATTGACTTGCCCTTTGAAATTATTTTTTCTGAAAATAATAGAGCTGCTTTTTTTTCACTGGGGGCTGGGACCAGATTAATTTGTCATCTACCTTTTAAAAAGAGACAGAGCTGAAAAAAGCAGGCAAACACCATTTTGGCTTCTGGAATTTATAATTTCAGTTCAGGTCTAACTACAGAGCTGACAATCTGCATTTCAAAGGTTTCAGGCTTCTCTTTTTACTGTTTATAAGGAAATGATATTTAACAGCCAGCTCCCTTGACAATTAAGGATCACACCACCCATCGGAAATTTGGGACTTCCATGATACTGGAAAAACTTCTGATTACACTGAATGAAGAATTCTGCTTTTCAGCTGCATTCAGACGATACAGGTTTGGAGGCACAAAGAAAAAAAAATCTGGTAGGAATCCAAAACCTCTGCAACTACCCCCCAGGCCAGGGATTTGTCTAATAGTTTGCTATTGAACAGTTCTTTGGCTAGAAAAAAAGTACCAGACAGAGTTTTCCTTGTTCCAGTTCTTGGGGTATTTTTTCCCCTTTTCCTTTTTCTTTCAAGTTGGCATTTGACTCTTCAGCACAAACTCGCTGTTGAGATGATGGAAGCTGCAGGGGAGGGCATAGATTTCCATGTTCCCAAAGGTTGCACTGGTTTCTTGCAGAAGTTGTTCCTTTCCCAGCACCTCCCTAGTGGGACAGAGTGACAATAGTAAGACTAATAGTAATAACATCAATAATAAAAACATTGAAATCAGTGATTTTTTTCCATTTGGGTCTAAATTGCCCCCTGAAGGGTGCAGCAGAGCATTTTAGGTTGTATGGAAAAGACCCAAAACTGTGTCAGGAGATGTCAGTCTCAGTCCTTTGCCATTCTTGACTTCTGCTGGGTGCAGCGATGAGGGGGAAGTTCTGATTTCCCAGTTGCAAAGTCTGATTATCCAGCATGGAAGTCAGTCAGTGCCAATTAGTGCGAATTAGGGCAGGCCAGGAGCTGGTTTGGGGACAGAGGGACACTGCCTGGTTGGAGTCTGGTGCAGAACCAGCTCATCAAGCAGGCCAGGTAGCTCAGTCCAGTTTGTTTGGCCCAACCGCACCAATTTACCACAGCCAAAGAGCTGACCCACAGCACATATATGTTCCTGTATGGTTAAAAGTCACTCTTCATGTCGCCCTTCCTGTTCAAGAGCTGCAAGACTGTGTATTTCAGTAGTGCCTCTGCAAAGCAGCTATTGTTCTAATCAAAATTTTATTTATTTATTTGTAATATTTATTATTTATGTGGTTTAGTTCTGAAATTCACGCTTGAGGAGGTGGGAGAAAAGTCTCAAAGCAGCTGACCAACGTAAATAGCATCTCCTCTGTCCTGATTCTTTCCTCCTGCTGCTTCTGTGCCATCATGACTCCCTAGGAATTTATCTCCATGCCTCAAACATCAGATACTCACTAACACCCTTGCAGATCACTGATTAGATGAAAATGGTAAATCAGATTTAAGGCTGGAAGTTAATCAAGGCCACTGGTGTGATCAGCTCCTCCTTTCCTTCACCATGAGCACCTTTCCCATTAGCAAATGGTAACAGAAAGCATTGCCAAATTTAGAGAGGAGGGAGAAAAAGTATATTCCCCAAGGTTAATACCTTTAGTTAATGTAACTTGGCTTTATCAAAGTCAGGGGTAGGTAAAACTGGGCTCTGAATCTTTTGCTTCCTTATTGCATGGCGAGACCTAACGGGAATCTGCAGGGTTAACAGCACAACTGCTACTCCCCTTTGTATTTATCTGTATGACCATAAGTAATGCATATTTTGAGCAATTGGATCCAAAATGAACAGATCTGTGCGAGGAGATGGATCACTTACAGAGCAGAACAGGAAGAGCCTGCAGCTGTCTTCCAAAAGCATGGGGTGGTTATTTTCTAGGTCCTAGCGCCGTTCCCAGCATATCCTGAGGCTCGAACACTTAATCAGCATGATTATCGTCACACAAACGCTGCCAGAGAGTTTGATTTGCACATTCACTTTTTTCCTAAACGAATAACCTTTCCAAAACCCCGTGATGTTTCAGCCTCTGTCATAACTCTTCTGCGTTTTGGACAGCTTTCCTGCCTGCTTGGGGTTTGGCGCTTGCGTAAAGAGGTGTAATGAGAAAAGTCATTCACAGGAGAGTGTAAGATAAAGCAGACAGCTCAGCCTGATTTAGCGAAGGCCTCATCCTCCTGGGGCTGAAGCCTGGCCATGGTGCGAGCAGATGCCGCAGCTCCTATTGCTATTTCAGGGAGAACGGTATCTGCTTGGAATAGGGGAGGGATTTTATTCCAGGCGAGCAGATGTTTTGTCAGAGTGGTGGAAGCTGCAGGGAGCTGTGCTGGGTTTGTGTATTTTCACTGCCCTTGGATCTCAGTGGATGCATCGCTGCTGCCTTGCAACGGTGTTCCTTGTTGGTATGCCCATGGCCAAATTCTCTGGGAGCCCACTGAGCCTTGGCCCCAGAAGGTGCCTGTTGGAGTGACAATGACCCAGGACGAGATTCATTGGGGTATCTCAGGAGCTCTCTCCCTTTCATCAGTCTCAAAGCACCTTTTTGGGCACAGTAAGCAACCAACAACCAGCGAGCACCTCAGCTAAGCCTCTTGGTCTTGGTTTCGTAGCACAGCCTCTCTCAGCCCCTCTTTGGAAGAGGGATGGAGAAGACCAAGACCAGCTGCCCTACACCTCCAGAAGCAGTGTTGAGCTCCATCTCCGCCGTAAGGGCCCCACAAGGCATCTGTAAGTTCCTCTACCTTTTTTCATTGCCTCAGCTTTCAATTTATGCTTGAATGCCACCAGAATATAGCACTGGGCCTTCTAAGGAGCCCAGGGTCCTCTCCCTCCCTTTACAGCCTTGGTTCTTGGCTTTTCCCTTGAATCACAAAATGTCCCTTTCCCTGCAGCCAACTCACTGCTCTTTCTCCCATTTCTTCTCTGTTTCTCTCCCTCTTTCTCTTAAATAGTTGGCAGGAGGCCCTTTCTTTCATAACTTCCAGTCATTTTTGCCAGGTGACCCTGTGAGTAATCTCCCCCAACAAATAAGCAGAGCCCTGCTTAAAAGACCACTTCTGGCAGGAAGAATATTCCTCTTTTGAACCCCCTCGTTATTCTCTCCAGTGCCTCTCTCGAGCAAACAACATGGAACACAGATCACCTGCATGCCCAGACCAGACACAGCTCTGTGGCACATGAACGCAGTTCCTATTTCCCATTTCACATTCCATTGAGCAGCTCTGGGAAGAAGTTAACCTCTTGAGACCACGAAAAAGGCAGCAGAAGACTTAACATCTTCACTGATACACACACAATATTCCATAAAGTGGCATGACACTTGCCTTCAGTCCCCAGACCTATGCACACCAATTATTGTTATTATTTTCTGTCAAGTTTCACCCAACAGGCATTTTAAATGACACGATTTATATCCTAGATAAATATCACTTGCAAGTGTTGTTGCTAAGACAGCCCATATTGTGGCATCAATTTTTAATCCCTCAAACTCAACAGGGAGTTCTGCCTCAGATCTGCTGGCGGTATAAATCAAGAAGTTGTGCTGCTAGTGATTTTTATTACTCAATTTATGCTTCTCTGTGAAAAGGAAGGAAGATAAAAGGAGAGGCAGAGAGCATAACTGAAAAATTAACTAAATATTACATCCTTTCTGATTAAATTTGTCTACTTTACACCCATGAAAGTGCAGCATGAACTTCCCTTGGAATTCAGTTTGGTTTTCCTCCCAGTGCTTAGATGCTTGGGTTTGGTACTCCTGGCATTTACACAGTATGGAGCTGGATGCTTGATCCCGAAGTCTGGCGTAAGGACCATGTGAGGGCTGGGGAACCAGCAGACTGCTCCTCTGCCACCGTCTTTCTGACTGTGTTGTGCCGGTATCCGCTCCATTTTCCAGGACAAAGAGCACTCCCTGAATCTCCCGGGCCCACCTAACCCTTTGCTCTGGATGCTGTTCAAGTCTGCACAGAGTGTATCAGTGCATTGTTTTCGTGGGCAGCTGGAAAACCTCAGGAATGAATGGAAACAGACGGTTACAGACCAGCTAAATTGCACTCTCAACAGAAAAGGACTCCAGTTGGGGTGCATTCCTAAAACAAGAATGGGATGAACACTACTGCAAACTCAGTGGGGGAGATAAAAAGAACAGAGATGAGGAAAGATTTATTCACCAAACAAACTGTGGGGTATTTTTGGGAAGTGAGAGCAGACTGACACCCTGTTACCTTACCCATCATGCTGGCATCAGTGCATGGCACCAGGCTTCCTCACGCTGCTCCACAGCTGCCAGTTTGTGCCTCCCCAGCAGAACATCAGTCACCACCATTGCACTACATCATCTTGCTACTGATTTCAGTAGGATTTTGCTTGGCAATGGCATTGCGGGCCTGACGAGGCTTCTGCAGGATGTTCGAGCCCTACTCAGCCCAATATTAAGTACCAGAGACAGACTGTGCCCACCAATGAGCCCAAATTCAGGCAAATAGAGGTGGAGGTCGTTACAGCCCACATTTTCCCTGAGCAAGCCTACCTTAGATCAGGTAGAAGTAAAATCCAGTTCAAAGGGTGAGAGTATTTGTGAAGGCAAAGTCACATATCCTGTGAGGTGCATGAAAAATACACCTTACAAGTAACAGAAAGTACAAGAAAAAGGAAAGGTATGTGTGCCTTGTGAATATTTTCTCTATTAATCTAACTTGAGATGCTGCACTTGACCAGCTCAAGCTTCAGAGGTCTTTGTAACTCTTATGGGGCAGGCTGGATGCTTACCGTGGAGCCCTTCTCTTCACCAGGGATCACTGGGGTATTTAGTAGAGAGAAATGATGATCAGCATTGGCTCTGGCAGACGTACAGAAGAGGTCAGAAGCTTTGACATCCCCTAGGATGCTACTAATTGCTCCCACCAACAGCAACACCTGTCTAAGCTCTTTCCTGCCCTTCTCACACCTCCTGAAACAGGTTTGCAATTCCTATGGTACTTGTGTTCAAGAGCAGGGGCAGTCTGGCCCCAAAAGCCTGGTACAAAACTCAGTCAAGGCTGTAGAAGATTCTCCTGTTTCGGGCAGCAGGTTTTGTACCAGTTGTTCACATAACTCTCTTAGCAGTGATGAGCTGTAAGAGATCATGAATGTTCCCCCCTTACCCAAGGTAACACAGCGATTTGACTCTGCTAACTGCAAGGCAGACAAAAAACTGAGAAATCTCCCAGAGGCCAGATGTGAATGCGATTGTTAAAATACTGCTTAGGTCACTGGTTGCAACTTCAGCACTTTTTTTTTAATTTGTTTTTGTACCAATGTCAAAAGCACTGGGACTCTCTGCTTGCATCAGTACAAATCTGGATTAATGCAGTTAAAGCCAGCAGAGTTGTATCAGTGCAAAATCAGTTAAAATGGGCTCAGAATCAGACTCAGAAAGTTACCCTTGTGTCACTTAGTAAGACATATTTCTTTTGGCTTCCATTTAGATTTGGTCCTTAAGGAGCCTGTCATAAGAGATATATGGTCTGGGCAAGAGGCCAATTTACCGTCTGCAAGAAACAGCAGGGCTCCCATCAAAGTAGGGAACGGGGTAAAATGAGCTTTTGACTCTTATTTTGTAATTTTGTAAATATTTGTAACTTTGAATTATGCAGTCAAGTTTTCACTATCCTGCAACATGATGGAAGGGACTTGTCATCTATAGACTATGTGAGGGGAAAGCTGTTTACAGTGATCTTTGAAACAGCTGCTGTGAGATCTTACACTTCCTGGCAAGTAGCATCTTAAAAATTTCTAGGAAATTGTATCTGCTTTCTTAGCCAGAGAGACAAGGTGCCTTCACTGCAGTGGTTTTAAAGCCATAGATTCATCACAGCAAAAAGTTAATGCAATTGTTCCTTCACCCGGTCCGAATTCACAGCTAAACGCCCCTTGCCACCAGGGACTGACATTCGGGTTAAGTACTAATACTCCAGCTGTATCAAGAAGCAATGTTGCCATCACCTCACCATTCATTAGGTTGTTGAATACCTCTTGTTTTTTCCAGAACCCAGGCTTTCAGACTCCATTCATCCAGGTAAAGCAGCAGTGGACAGCAGAGATGCACGTGGGTTTTGCGGATGGGGATGCTTGTTACAGCAGCATGAGAAACCTAGAAAAACAAATATTTTCAAAAATAACTGCTTTGGAAACACTGGAAATCACAATACGATTAAAAACCAAAAGAACTTTGTAGATGTTTACAGGAAATCCTAGGGTAAATGACAGTTTCCAGGCATCTTTTGTCCAGTAGGGAAATTTTGCTAAATCTTCATACCTAAGCGAGACTTTTGAGCAGCCTAGGACATTTTAAACTGCAAAGGATCCATACTTACATGAGATAAGGCAGAACTGGGTTGCCTGTAAAAGAGACCAGTTGCAGAGGGGTCAGAAGGGACTGCAATGCTGACTGCAGTTGAGAAGCTGGGGTCTGCAGTCTGAAAGGGTAACTTCAGGTGGTGTACAGAACCGCACATATAGGCAACTCTGCCAGAGTCTCTGAAGGCTTTTGGATGACCCTGGGGGAAGGCATGAAATTCCAGAGCAGGCGGATGGGGAGGGTCCATGCACCTTCCAAACCAGGTTTTTTTGAACCGACACTGTCAAGCATCACAGTGAGCGCTGCAGGAACCCAGCAGCCCTCCTGTGCAGCTGCCATGGGAAGAGAGCCTCAGCATGCAGGCTGGAGGACAACCATGGTATGCTCAAACAGGTCTATTAATGTGAGTGACAAGAAGACCACTCTGAAGAGCATGTGGTTCCACAGGTAGACACTACTATGACAAGAAGACAGCTGGTCTGTGGATCAAACCAACTCTTGCTTTCAAGGAGGTCCCAAGCAATATTAACCATGGTCTAGGTCTTCCCCTGCACTGTGACTGAAGTGCAAGGCCCCACATGGATCGAGAGCTACATGGTGGTCTACAATAGATTTTGAGGGCTGGCAAGGTCCCGCTGGTATGAATTGTTAGGGAATTTCTTTGTTAAACTCTTGGCTGCAACAGTATCCTGTGGCAATGAGTTCCACAGGCTGATTACACGTTGCCTAAAAGGTATTTCCTTTCAGAATTGCGAATTATCTGGCTTCCATTGACTTGCCCTCATACTTGTGGCATCGGGCTGGGAAATCAAGACATTTTATCCTACAAAGCTATGCTGTGGCATTTTAACACAAAGCTCTGTGCCCTTCTGCCTGGCTCTGCCAGGAAAAGTTGAATGTTGCTGTTACTGGATGTACCAAAGGATGGAGGGAAGAGGAGAGGGCAGCTCCTCCTCTCCCTTTGAGCATTGACACTTGCTAGGTCTGTGGAGCAGGGCCTGGTCACGTTCTATTCAAGAAGCTGTGCTGACTTCTGCTCCCCCATCCTCATGCCAGAGTAAGGCTACATCTGCTCAAGCTTTGATAATTAAATCCATGTAAAAATCAATCTGCCTCCACCAATGCTAACTCTTAATGCAAGTGAAGCTACTTAGACGTTGATAATGTTTTGAATTAAATCAAACCAGTAGAAGCTACATTTAAATCTATTTAAGGTTAAGTTTGATTTACATTGTGCCAGTGTAACTAGATTTATTTTGAAATCAAATTTAACCCTACCAAGGCAATTTCCTTAATGCAGACTAAGTTTGCTCAGTGAAGAACCTTGCCTCTGGAGACACCATGTAACATGCTTTTCAGGCTAACATTTCTCATTGACTACAATAATGTTGTTGATTAAAAAAAACACAGGCTGGATGTCAGTGCAGAATACGCCACTACTGATCTTCCTGCCCCCCTGAAAGTAGCTTTAAGAGAGTTAGTTGGCTTTTTGCAATTTTCTGGGGTGAAGAAAGAGGAGGCAATACTTAATTATCAGCAATTCTGACAGTGATTGGGGTTGACAGCCCAAGGCAGAACAATAGGATGGAAGTGAAAAGCTGCTGGCAGACAGAAAGGTCCTTCCTTCTGTAGGAATGCAGAGGGTGGTGGAAGGGGTTAATTCTCTAAGAAAGACAATTTGCATTGCTGCACACTTTATTCTTTTGTTTTTGGTCGGGTGAGTGGAGCTCTCCGTGCTGACTTCTTTGGGGCGTTATTGGCTCTGCTTCTTTGACAGAACAAAAGAGCCTCTGTTGTCCATCAAAGACCACTGCAATCCATCCAGATACCCAAGGCCCCAGAAGGGGGAGGTGGATGTGGAGGAGCTGCCTGTGTTCCTTTCCCCACAAAGAGCATCAATAAAATCATTTAAATAATTTGCATTATTACTGAAATCTTATCAAGGGAATAGTTCTTCAGCATTTACATCAGTGCAGCTACTGATGTAAATGCTGACTTAAATAAGACTTCCAGCAGGGCTGGGAGCCTGCGCTGTGTGTCTGAAGGTCTGTAAAGGTCCCAATTAATCCTACTTGATGAAAGAGAATTAGGAACCTGCTGATGTTGGACCTTTGGCACAGCTTCTTCCTTCCAAAAGACAACGTTGCTGATCTAAGCACCACATCCTTTGTTTACACGTGATGACTGCCAAAGGAGTTTAAATTTGGCTCCAAATTCAGTAATAGCTACTACATCTGCAAATCACGTACTCTGAATTTAGACATAAACATCTAGATGCCATCTCAAGGTTTTATATTTATCTGGATGTTACAGGAGCAGCTCACACATCTATGTATGCATGTATTTGTATTAAAGTAAATAACAGAAAATCATTGGAGAATGAAAAGTCAAATGTATAGCAGCAACACTGAGTTGTGTGCTTGCTTACCCTTGGGTGTCTGGATGAAGGAGGATTCATTGCAGGATTTGGGCACTAAGGAGCGAAAATAAACAGCAGATAATTTTCCTTTGCTTTCCTCATGGCACTATAATTAAAAAAGGAGAATACAAACGTAATGAAGAAAAATTATCTAAAATTCAGGCAGATAAAACCAATAGAAAAGGACATTAAAAAACCTCTCCAAAAATGAATAAACATTCATTAAAATAATGAAAAGCTCAGATGCTTTCATCAGTCACCATAAGAGGGAAATAATTAAAAAAAAATATTGAAAAGGCTTTTGAAAAGGCTTTTAAAAAGCAGGGTAAGGAACTGCACACCTTCTGCTTCCACTGCCTCCCACAGCTGATGCACAGCCAAGCTCTGGCCAAGGGTTTCCCCTCTAGCTCAGCCTCCTCTGGAGATTTAAACTGCGTGTGTTTAAAACACACATACCTGCCTCAAACCTAACAAAACATCCCTTCCGTCTGAATTTTCCTTTGTGTTTGCATCACAGCAGCATAGGAAAATAAAGAAGAGTGCTAATCTATCCTACAGTTTCCTGAACAAGGACTCTGGGCAGGGGTTTGTGAGTGGATTTGACAGATGTATGAGCAGATGGTGAGGGACACTCCCCGAGAGCAGCCGATTCCCAGGCCTCCATGTCCAAAACAATAACTTTCCACGGATAATGTGATTTTCAGAGGGTAGAAATCCAGTGCTTATGTCTCACACCAAAAGTTCATGGTCATTTCTTGAATGCGCAGGGGTTGTGTGGAAATGCTTGTCTTCAGAAAAGAGCTGGCCAAGGGGTTTGACTTGACCCTTGGAAAACCCAAATTTGCAGCCTGGCAGCTCCATCTCGCAAGCTTCTCCATGGCTGCATGGCTACAAAGCGGCAGCCGAACTGGGATCACCTCGTGTTTGCGTTGGGTGTGACATATTAGGCCTGTTTCGCCTCTGCCAGAAGCACAGCATTTTGTGCTGTGCAAAATAACGTATCCCATGAAGGATCCATTTAACGCATGCATTTCTGTACAGCCCACGCACTCAAATACATCCTGCCGGAGCAGGGTTGATGCCTTGTTAAATGTCCGTGAGCGCCTGGTGAACCCCTAGATGGTGTGAAATGGAGCTGATGGGCTCATTTCGAGGCTAGTCATTTCACACAAAAAGGTGCTTTTCTGATCAAGTGGGGCAGGAGCTGGGTTTTGTGATTTATCCTACCACTGCCAGCATGTTTTTATCATCAAAACAGTCACAGCTCCCCATTTCTTATGACGGGGATCTGTGTCAGGCTCTGCTGATGCCTTGCTGGGGGCTCTTGGCTTCCCCATGTCGCTTTTCTCTGCCCGGTGGGTTTATCCTCTGTATGTTTAATTACACCACGGTGGGACAGGACCCTTTCCCTCAAAAAAGGGGGAACATGAAGCCCATGTTTCGTACAGCTCTGGAGGCAGCAGAGCCCTGATTTGAAGCAGCTCCACCCCGCCATGTCAGAGCCCTTGGCCAGGCAGTTTGGGGCAGTGCAAAACTGGGGGCCCCACCGCCAGCCCAGCCCATGGGGTACCGGGAGTGGATGGGGCGAGGGTCCACATTAACAAGAAACAGCCCGAAAAGCTTCGGATAGGTGCAGAGAGAGGGGTTTTGAGGCTCTGCGGGGGGCTCCTGAGAAGTTTAGTGGGAGCTTGCCAGGGAGGGGGGGAAGAGAAGGAACAAAAGGCATGGCTTCCCTCAAAACCAGCCCCCCGAGCTCGGCGGCATAAGCGTCCTGGACCCCCGCGGGAGGCACCGGCCTGAGAAGCCGGAGAGGAAACGCGGCTGATCG
>NW_010193869.1:329-612 GCF_000695765.1 Mesitornis unicolor | reverse complement strand
CCCCCCCGCCAGGCGCTTCACCAAGGGGACAAAGTGGCCCTCGAGGTCGGGGGGCGAGTGCTCGTGGGACACGGCCCGCAGGGACTCCACCGCCTTGTCCCGCACCACCGTCTCCTCCACCGTGGCCAGGCTCTCCAGGGGGGGCTGCCAAGACAAAAAGAGGGGGACACGGGGGTCACCGTGAGGCCGTGACTTCATCCTCGGGGTCCTTTGTGTCCCCAATGTCACCCAGTGTCACCCAATGGCCACCCAACCCAACCCCATGGCAACCCAAGGTCCCACT
>NW_010193869.1:0-311 GCF_000695765.1 Mesitornis unicolor | reverse complement strand
AGGGGACTTTGGGGGGACATGGGGGTCATCATGGGGTGGTGACATCACCCTTGGGGTCCTTTGTGTCCCCAATGTCACCCAATGTCCCCCCATGGACCTCAATGTCACCCAATGGCCACCCAACCCAACCCAAGGTCACCCAATGTCCCCCAATGGACCCCAGTGTCACCCTTGGGGACTTTGGAGGAGTCACCACGGGGTGGTGGCATTGCCCTCGGGGGCTTTCGAGTCCCCAATGTCACCCAATGTCCCCCCAAGGATCCCAATGTCCCCCACTGGCCACCCCAACCCAACCCCATGGCAACCCAAGG
>NW_010193868.1:0-465 GCF_000695765.1 Mesitornis unicolor | reverse complement strand
TAGGCTGAGGTTTTGATGTGATCCCGAGGGACCCAAGAAGAAGGGGTAGGGCAGAAGGATTAAACCCCCTTGGATCTGGGCTCAAGCAGCTCCAGGTATCCATGGTTTCTCATGGGATGGGAGTCCCCATCCCTAGAAATGTTTAAAAGAGGAGGAGATGTCATGCTTAGGGACATGGTCTAGCGGCAGACTTTGGGCTGGATTGATGATTGGAGTCAATCTTAAAGGTCTTTTCCAACTGAAACCATTCAGAAGGTTTCCGAGGATCTCTGACAAGGCGAGTGCAGTACAAATGGTCTTTTATCAGGCTCCAAAAATAGCACAAAGCTGGAGCAGCTTTCACATACCAAGGAGGTCAGGAGCGACAACGCGATGCCTTGGGCTATAGCGATGGCCCAGCACCTTGCCCGGGCTCTGGGGAGGAGGACGCCTCCATCAGTGAGCATCACATGGAGTGACCTACTT
>NW_010193867.1:19217-33046 GCF_000695765.1 Mesitornis unicolor | reverse complement strand
TATGGTATGGTATGCTTCTTTATGTAAACATTCACCTTTTCATTAGACCATCCCACACCTGCAACAAAAGCCAGGACTAATGTGCAGAGCCCTCCTGATCCAGGGAAGCCAAAGTAGATGCTGCCAAAAACAGCAAACATGGATAGCCCAAGTATGAAATATGACCTCTTCCATGCCAGAGATGCCTGCAGCCAAGGAAACAGACAAACAAAACCAAATTTATTTTAGAAATGGAGGAAAAAGGTTATTTCTGTTGATTTTGAAAATAATTTGAAAACAACAATCTCCATTAGCCATTATGAAAGAATCAATCCTTTCAAGTGAGACTTGAATTGTTCAGTGGAGTTGAGGTTTTTCTTTGGACCTTAGTTCCTAAGAAATCTAAATTTTGGAAATTTAATATTTTCTTTCCTCTGCCCATTCAAAAATCTTATTGCCAATAGGCTTTTTGCATCACAAGGAATATGATACAGCCTGAAACAGCTGATATGAAACAGCCCTGCTTCAAGTCTGTAATAACAGGATTTTCTACCTGTGAAGTATTAGAATGTTTTATCCAAGGAGATATGAAATCCTTGCCACTAGATGTTCTTAAGAACAAGTCAAACAAGCATTTGCCAGGAACAGTCTAGTTTTATTTGATCCAGTCTCACAGCAGACAGTTATATCTCTGCCATTCTTCCCCATTTCTATATCTGTTTAGCTCCTGTATCACACTTCTTATGTTATTTAATAAGAAGAAAATTTGATCCCACTGAGTGCAATGGGTGCTTCGCAAACTGACTTCAGTAATCCAGAACCTGTCTACTTTCTTCCACAGTTTTCTGTTCATTTAATTGCCCCTTGATAGTAAAATGACCCACCACTTTATATAAGCTTAGTTTTTATTGCATTCTAATTAGCGCTAATGATACGCCAAATCACTTACAGCCTACAATCTGTCTGCTTTAATCTTAGGCCTGCTGGAAACTAACTTATAGAAGTAAATGTGTTGCACATCAATCTAATTGATGATTATTTTACTGTCTGAAATGGGTATCGGACCCTTTCTCCTTTACATGTGCACATTTCCAGCACCTTCAATGAAAGCAGGATGGTGAGCTGGGTTTCAAACTCTGCAACTGGCAGGACTATGAGATCATACATGGTTACTGTTGCTGTAAGCAAGTCATCACCTACAAAACACATCCTCACTTGATAAGCTTTGCAACCTGGAAGCTGTTAGCGCTGTACACAGCTTTCCCCAGAAGCAGCTTCACACTTGGAGCTTACAAATGAATAATTTAAGAACATCATCCCTTAGCAATGAATCTCTATTTTATGAAGAGGTTTTTTTACTGGGTTTTTACCTGATCACGGCTTGGGAAATATCGAACAAACATTCCCAGAATCCCACCAGCTGCAATGCCAACAGCAACCTCCAGCACTCCACGGAGCACATTGTACAGAGTAGAACCTATTTGGCAAAAGAAAAACAGGTTTGGTAAGCTGTACGCAGACCCTTCATGCACAAACCATGTTGTAGACCTATGAGGGTGATTCCAGGATAGACTTTTGATCATGGGTAACTTCCCTCTCAATATTCAAGTCCATACATGAACTTTCTAAGATGTCATTAAGTTACAAACTGGTCAGTCGTAATAGAGCACACATTCCTCAAAATATCGCTGTTTGTTCTGGATTTCACCACGTACAGATTAACCAGCATACCAGAAGAGAAAGCCATTCCAAGGCAAGTGTTGAAGCCCGTGATAGCCAGAATGTCATCAATGCTGCCAGCTGCCATTAGCAAAGTTGGGACACCTTTCTGCACCCCGTATCCCCCAGCTTGTAAAATCAGCATTGAGGGGACCACCACAGCAGGGGACACTGCACCTAGAACAAAACTGAAAACAGAGGTTCAGCCCCTCTTAAAAAGAAAGCATTGAACTAAAAGACTTCAAAATGTCCTGACCCCAATTCTTTTAAAGTATAAATGAGAAGGCCTTTAGATAAGGTATTTTCCTTACCTTTCCCTGCTAATTACGAGAAGGAGTATTTCTATGCAGATTCAGCAATCAGCTTTTACTTTCTACCCAACCCAATAGTATTAAAAGTAAAGGGCTCTCACTAAGACTTGAGTCTACACTGCAGGCCAGTTATGCTGATATATGCTTTAACTGTCCAATTTCAGAGCTTTAAGGCATGTCTAGACTTGCTTATAACTCAGCAGCCCAGTTCCTTGCCATAAAAATCAGTGTGTGGCAGAGGAGAAGTTCATCCATCTTGCTCCATTATGTGGATCCAGACTAAGTCTATCAGTTTAGACAGAACTAGATGGAAAAGGTTTCTTCTTCAAGGATATTACTCCAGAATATTAAAATACCATATTCATATCCTTGACTTGCGACAGGAAGACTGTCCTACGTGCATCTTTCTAATGGGGAGTTTCTGAATTCCAGCATCAAGATTCTCCAAATTTTGGTATCATTTCCTGTCCCTGAAAACCCCCTGTGTTGTGTGTGGCTAAAGACTCAGGAATTACACCATCCTTGTTCCTTCTTCAAGTGCTCAGGTCACAAGCACAGAAGAGTACTGATGCAAGTACTCCTCCACTGCCTGGAAATGTGACCTTTAAATTAGCCACAGAGCCAGACATGAATGGTAAGCAAACCACTACAAGGGCTAAACACGGCTTCCCAACTGGCATTAAATTGAGGTCTCTGCTTGGTACAGAGAACTAACTACACTTGGATCATTTAACTGCAACATTAAAACAGGCATCTTTGTCATACAGGAGAAAAGAGAGTACGTTACCCTAATATAAAACCCCATTGCCATGGCAAATGCATGAACAAGTAGGCAAGAACAGCAGCTGTGCATGTTTCTGACAGGCATGGTCCAAAAGAAAGCCGTAAACAGACTGCTTTGAGTTTCTTAAGAGCCTGCAATATAAAAGCATGTTCAGACATTAGTATTAGTACACTTGGCTTTATGGAGAGGAAATACTTTTACAATCTGATATGGTTTATTAAAAGAATCCCCTCTGAGCTGCTGTACAGGATATGATAGCTTTACATGGCCTGAGCCAGTGATAGACTCAAGCACAACTGGATTTGGACACAAAATTCCAAGTGTGGCAGTGAAACCCACTGAATCGAGGTTGGACAAGTTTCCTGCATGTCACAGGAAGAGTGACAGAGAACTGTGTTTTGGCTGCTTGTGCACAGCAAACTAAATGTGAGAGGCTGGACTAGCAGGGATCCATTTGAAAAGTGCACCCCCAACACAGCTGACTTACCCACACTTACTTGAGGTCATTTGCTCCCTCCACAGAAGATTTTGCTATGATCTTACAAGTTGCATGGACGCCCTCAAAAAATTATCCCCAAATCCATGAACAAATCATGAAAAGTTGTAAAACTGCAGAAACGTGGCACAAGGACTGAAGCACCTCTTTCAGCTGTTTCTCACCTTATATCCAAAGCAGATTAAGTTGCATTTGGCTCAGAAACTGCTATTCAAAAGTGTTTCTAAAACAGAGTATTTACTTGTAACAGCCATCTTTAATAGTCACAAACATGACTCTGCTAGGACAGGTCCCTAATTCTGACATGGAAAAAATAATAAAATCAATGAGTTGCACTTTTAACCAGTGCACAGTTTATCCCAGTGTGATCAGGGCTGAGAATCACCAGAGCAATGGACATCTTTGTCTTCATAGTTTCGATTACATGAGGAAGAACTGTAACTGCATCAAAGCATTGTGACATAGAGTTCAAATGATAGTTCTGGTTGCCACATGTGAGAAAAATGGGTCAAAGATTAAGACCAAGCATTTTTCAAGAATGACAAAACCCCGTTTTCCTAAATATCTGAAGCATTGGCAACTCCTAAGTTTTCATCTTGGTTAAGAAAAAACAGTTTAGTTGTTCTGAACTAGCTATATTTGACCAAAGTTTTATATGAACTTAAAGCAGTTCCTTAAACTGAAATAGATAGGGGCCAATATGGTGCAGCTTTATTTCAGCCAGCTGATTTTGATCAAGCAAAACTTTGCCTTTATTAATTTATGGAACATCACGCCTCAGTGTGTGGAGGAAGATTATTTTTTTTATTCACAGAGGCATTATAGGGTTTATTGTGATGTGAAGCTTTGTTTCTGTAGTGCAGCAGGACTAATCTCTGCAATTGATATATTTGCATTAAAATGGCAGAGATTAAAAAAGGATTAAAAAGTAAAAAAGACACACAGGTTTGGATTTTTTGTTTGGTTGGGGTTTTTTTTTATTTGTGTCAACACAAGCAACATTCTCTTACAAGGACTGGAGATCCCTTCCATTACTTTTTTAGTCTGTCAGTGGTAAGCTGTGACAGGGAGTTTGTCAGGGAGTATAAACTCTTCCTGACAGACCACGACAGAGCACCTATCCTCAAGATGTTCTGCTTACAAAATTCAGGAAATTTCTTTAAGGCAAGGGGAAAAACAGTAATAAAATCCGTTTTCTTCAGGTATTTTTTGGATTGCTTGCCTACACTGCCAATATTAACATATGATTATACAACAGAAACTATGCTTTCTGTAATGCTTTAATTTGCAGACCCTCTAAAAGACCAAATAGTTCAATATTTTTAACACTCAATTATTCAATTTTTTGAGGGCTGTTGTATACTTTACCTCACACAAATGACTGGTCTCATACCTTTGCATCCAGGCCAAGCCCCGCTCGGGTCAAGATAATAGAAAGAGCAATATTCCTCAGTGTTGCAGACCAGCGTAGGTTTATCTGGACAATATCACTGATGAATGGGGTATTTCGGATTAGGAAACCAGCAAGTAGCATCCCTTAAATGAAAGCAAATAAACTCCTTTCAAATGATTGGGGTTTATTACACTAAAAGCTTGCATAGAACTCTTAAATATAGACATTGTATTATGTATTTATAAGAGACAATGAAACGAATCATGTTCTGAATTATTAGCCATGGTTTAAGGATGGGGACTGAGGCATGGAAAGAGGGACACATGTTTAAAGCGATGAGGCCTAAGATCATTCCAGGTCACCAATGAATAAATCTGTAGGATGCTGACACAGCCTCAGCATGAGTTAACAGAAACCAGCTTTATTCATCAGGTACAGGTCATACTTACCCTAAGCAAAGACATCTCTGCATCCTTAAAACAAGCTAAAAAGATAAATATATTTAATGTGAAAAGAGGAAGATCATCTAATATTGCGTATTTATCTCAGAAGTTGGAAATTGTTAAAAATCCTCTTAGGTGTAAGAAATGCAAGTATCACAAGAACCATAATACTGAGTTCTTTGGGAAATATAATCTAAACCAGCTAATCATAGGCTAACGTGGACATTTTAAAATGCTCTGGCAATATGACTCTTGTGCAAAGAAGGGGGAAAAGGAGGGAAAAGTCAGGAACTTGATCTTATCCTCTATTTGAGCTACTTGCAAGATCCTGCCTTTTTGCAAATATTACCAAAATTGTCTAATCAGGGACTTTCTGCAAAGCCATCAGAACCATAGTTCTGGAAGGGTACAGGAAAGGGTGTCTTTCAGTATAGATCTGCAGAGATTCATTGTAGGTCTTGATGATTCAAAGATATAAAATTATGCCACAAAAATGTGTTAGCTACGTTAAGAAACAGGAAACCAAAAAAGACCAAATGTAAACAGACACTATGCTCAGGTTGGTCCCAGCTTAGTGTGAGCCTCAGCTGTGGACCTGGTTTGTCCTTCAACAAGCAAAACTTTTGAACATTGGTTCTTCCCACCACCTTCCGGAAAAAAAGCAGTGGCATATTAATCAGTGGTACCTCATGACAATTATATCAGGCTAGCATAACGATCACATGCTCTTTGCAACGTTTGCATGTGATCCAAGTCACTGGAGCTACCCTGATCCAGAAATCTACTTAAAGCAAAAAAACTCCAAAGTATATCCTCACTGTTCTGCTCCATGTTGCCTGCTGCAGAAACCTCTCTGCAATGTATACCTAAAATATACCATATGACTGTTTCAGTAGCAATTTCACTCCTTTTTTCCTCAGACAGAGGCTCACCATAAGGTCCTTAAGTGCTCAACCAGTCACATTACACTCAACTGCACCTAGCACAAGTGGATTAAAGGCATGTAAGAGTACAAGACTTGTATTTTTAGTGTAAAGAAGAATATTTAAAGACATTATCTATCTCTTCTTTTTACTCCAAGTTCTCCAATTTTCCTCAAAGACCTCAGTTCCTCAGGGATCTGAACAATGAATCCTGTCCTAAGCAACTCTATAGACATGTGCTGTTATGCTTAACTTTGTTATTCAGCATTACCTGTCTGACAAGCAGTTTCACGCTCAACTCATAACTTTTAGATACACATGTAATTGAAAAAAGCAGAATCCAAATGGTCAAACTTTTTGTTGTTGTCAAGGGGGAGGTTTACTTAGAAAGGGCAGACTCCTTGTGTGTTACATCCCAAGTTCATGTTATTGCAGGCATGCATGCTCTATGCAAAACTTCCCTCCCTCTTACTTGAATTTTTTCTTGCTTGTGAAACTAAGCAGTGCAAGAACACGTATGCTGCCTGGACAGAGCTGTGTTAAGATGCTATGTAGCCCTTCCATAAGCAGGGCTACTGTGTGAGGCACACCAACAGTTATGCATGTTACAAAATCACATCCATGCACCACAGGCAGTTAATCTTAGCCCATTCTGCCATGAAGTTTTACTGTCTGTCAACAGCTTTACTCATTTACGCACTAAGGACAGTAAGGGAGCAGTACACAGCTGGTGAGAAGAAACGGGAGCTTCATTTTTCAGCCTTGTTGACATCACAGCACTTCAAAATTTTGTACTGATCTAGCCAAAACCTCCTCTAGGAAAGAAGTCTGAAAAGGTTCTGATAATCTCAAAATTAATGTAGTTTTCATCTCCCATTTCTATTTTGTATTTTTACGTAAAATAAAGATGTTGCTAAGAAAAACAATGTTATAACTGATATAAAATAACTCTCTTCAGAAGAATTATTCCTTGTGGTGAATTTATTTTCTCAGGTTTCAGTTATCTTGAGATACAGAAAGGAGAAGAAAGAAGTTGCTCTGGATTATCAGCAGTAGAGGATTCCTGTAGTGTTTCCTTTGAAAAATATTTCTATTGTGAGATATATGCAGGAAACAGCTCAGAAATAATTTTCTTATGAATTAATTACCTATTGTAACAGGAGGATAAGATTAAGACACCTGTTCAGTGATATTAAAAACAGATTTTAAGTAACAGTGACAAGAGGGGACTGAAGGACAATAACCCCCAAAGGCCCCCAAAGAATTAAGAGGAGAGCCTCAGTAACAGACAGGCAATTTCATTTGAGTCTGTTCAGAGAATTTGACACCAACTCAGAGAGGATCAGACGAAGGTCACTTGGAAAAGCTACAGATTTGGAGCATGACACAGTTTGGTTTTTTCTAATCCAAACATATCTAGCATGCAGGTATTACTTGATGGTAATACAACAAGAAATATGGTAATTCAACACAAATATGCAGGAAGGAAGGGTATCTTACCCAGAAGAGCAGGGAGAGGAGGTAGTGTTCGTATTTTAATGAATCCAAAAATTTTACCTCCAATGACAGCAAAAAAATAAAGAAAAAGAATTCCAAACAGGTTTCCACCTGGGAGACACTCAGTCCCAGTGATGGACCAAACCACAGCCCAAACCAGAACCATGACTGCAACTGGAACAAAACAGGAAATATTAGTATTTAGTCATCTCTCAGGGAAAACTTTGTTTGCTATTAGATCACATTTGTTTCCTACTAAGGAAAAAAGTACCATGAATTTCAGAAATAAAATCACTTACCTTTAAAATAAGTTTAATCATAACAATGTGTTTAATATTTGATGCTCCCTAAACTGATGTTCTGATTTTATAGATGTTCAGATACTTTAAAAAAATGTAACATTAGGGACCAAAAAGTACTGAGTGAGCCTTGGACCACTGTGGAAAACATTTAACATGTCCCAAACTTAAAGCAGAGACTTTCACTAACTTATCTTGCATTGGCTTATCCTCCATCTACTTCAGAACTGCAGTAAGAATCTGCTGCTGTGCATCCTGACATATGTTTGAGCTAATAACTGTAGCTCCAGTCTAATTTTTAAAAGAATTTAAATCTATTTTTTTTGCTAAATGTACTTGTACAATACAGTGCTAACCCCACGAAAAAGAAATCTGAAGAAGGTCATGTCTTTGGACAGCCTGAAGCAGTACAGATCGTTTCCTTAATATAACAATCAAAGATAGACAATTCACAGGAAAGAAAATCCTGAAAAATATTATAAGAACATTAAGTGAAAATTTTACAACGTATGTGAAAATACTGTAAAATATCCAAAATATCCAAATCCACCCCTCTCGTTAGCTCACAAGAACAGGCATGCATAGATATAAAAGCAGAAGACTGAAGAAGAAAAAAAAAATCTGTTGAATAAATCCCCCTTCTTAGTACCATAAAACGTGCTGCATTTTCAGACTGAATTTTTCTTACTCTTATTTGAGGGTGACAGAGGCCATGGAAGCAGTCAAGGCCTCAACTTTGAAACATAGCTATTTCCCTTCATTATTTTCCAAGGCATTGGACAGATATCAACACATCCAGAGAAACTGGTACTTCATTTGCTATTTCTCAGTTTAATTAAACTGTCTTTCTTACATACTATTTGTCACTGTTCGGGCCAGTAAACCTTGAGGAGGACAAGCAAATATTTGCCTCCATGTTCTTGTAGGTATTGGAGGTCCTGCTGTTGGTTCTGGAGGTTGCTGAGCAGAGTGATTCAAGAGAGCAGTTTCTTCTGTTTGCATATTCCCATCAGTACCTTTGGCATCTACTGTTGGTCCCTCCTGAATGAAAGCAATGAGACCCTCTCAGAAGTGGCACTATATACATTTGAAGTAGTGTACAAGACCTGAAATCAGCTGTGATGCACTATCTGAAGATGGCTACATTAACTGAACAACCACTGTAAGAACAGTTTGGCTTTGTAGTATACTTGGGATTTCTGGTTATGTCTTTGTTTTCACATGGCACAAAGAACTGCATATGAGAGACTGCCTTTTTATATGCAGCTGACAGGACTCCTGTCCCAATACAAATAACACCTGTTCAGCAACAATATCAGCATATTCAATGAAGAAACAAAATTAACAGGCCAGGTTAAGCTTGTCTTTTATACAAGTTAAACATTTATTAATATTTTCTACAATTTGTTAGGGTTCTGCTTCCAGACTGGATTTTACAATACAGTTAACAACTAGCATCATTCCAGTGAGACAGTGTTGTTAATATAACTCCTAAATAACTTCTGTTGCAAAGCCTTGAACCAAAATAAGAAAACCTACTTATGATTAGACAAAGATGAAAGAAACAGAACAGCTGGACAGTGCAAGCACTACTCACATGATTCATTGTTGGAAGGCTTAAGCTGGTAGGTCAAGGTAGAGATGGAGAAATACCACCTTGGACTTATTTCTGTGAAGCATGGTTCCTTGAAGCTGTTCTCTTATACTGATTCATCTACTTATCCATATTCATAGCCAAAGCACTCTTTGACCATTTTTGGATATATGTCTTGCTTCATTTTAGGGTCCTTATTTTTGACAAGTTAATCATCTACCTTCCCTTATGATTATTCACCTTCATGTCAGCTCATTGTCATAGCGTGGACATGGAATTCTTGCCTCTACTGTGGTTTGGCGCTCCTCCAGTAACACTTCCACATTTCCTGTTATTTTCTGTCTCATCCCTCTCTCTCTCTCTCTCTCTATATATATATCTCGCGCGCTCTTGCTCTCTATATCTATATATATCCTTTACTCAGAGTCACAGTTGGAACATAAATCTTGTGAGTTTTCAGCATGGAGTTACTTGGTTATCTACCCTGTGATTCTGTGATCACCAGCTACCCTTGTGGATAAAGATATGCCATATGGTACTTATCTTTACAGTCAATAGTATATGTTCTATATGTTCAATAGTTTATGAACGTAAAACTTACAACTGATGCATTTTCTACTTCAAGTTGAAACTGTGACCACTGATTTCCAGCAATCCAACATGCCAAAGATTTTTAAAAATTTAACATTCGTTAATTGTAGGAAATTCACACTGAGATTTCTCTTTGTATTCGCTTCAGATGTAGGAAGAAAAAGTAGGAAAGGAAAAGGATGGTTCCTCTGACTAAAACTGTACTTTGAGATCCTAATTAATTACCTCACTTTTCTCGTGCATGGGTATCATGCCATTTCTCTCACATACTGATGCCTCAGAATCTTCATTGTCATTTACAATATCCTCCTTTACCATTTTTGCAATCCTAAAGAAAGCAAAGAAGGTAGAAAAGTTAGAGAAGCAAATAATATTATTTTCCTGCTGCAAGACTTCTCAGTGATGTTGTTTGTTCCCCCATAGATCAGGTGAAAAAAAACTCACAGCCCAATTTGTAAGTAAATGGTTTTTGCATGCCTGTGTATGCTGTGCAAAAGATAGAAACTAACAACAGTATTAAGCTTACAAAGTCAAGCACTAAAAAAAGTAATTTAAAAAATAATCTTAGTTTTAGAATCACAGTGATCTGTGCTAACCTGTTATTTCCTCCTTAAATGTATGGCTGTAATTTTATACCTCCTATCAGCACTAGAAAAGGTTATTTGCTGTCAACATCACTTACCATGACCATTAGTTCCAAAAGTGTCAGAGGCTCCTGTGTACATGGCATTGCAAGTGACTGTTTCATAAAGCTAAGGACAACAACTATAATCTCTAAAGCACACGCACGAGGGAACACTTTTTCCCTGTCTTACACCTGACAAGATCCACCTTGATTTTCAGGGGAATTTTCAAGCACACAGTTCTGTTAGATGTCACTATTCATGAACATGTTGACTGAATATCTATGAAACAGAAGATGCCTCTTCGAATAAAGATCAGGACACGCACAACTTGCACTCCATATTCTGGTGAGGCTAATAGAACATGGTGCTTTTTTACTGCTTATATCCCATGGAGATACTTCTCAGAGTGGGAAATAGGGTCCAAGTTGCTTGTGGGCAATTGCCATTGTATTTACTCAGTCTAACTGGTCCATTTCTTGTCCCACAGAGGCTAACAAGAGATATGGCAGCAGACCCTTCTGCACGTCAGATTTTTTTTTTTTGGTGAGAATATTTACTGTAGTTTCACAAGTCTGAGCCAGCAAGAGTCCCATGCACATATCTGGAGACAAAGCTTGCTAGCGTTCTTCTCTGTTACAGCAAAGGTGTGCATATATTCAGAGAGCTCATTCTCACAATTATCAAGCCTTCAGTTTATAATATGTTTGATATCTGGGAACAATTGATGCTATGAACATAGTCAGGGGCTATTTTAACACCAGGGTGGTTTTGTTCGAGCTGTTCTGATATGAAACTGGCTTGAAACATGGCCAAGGCATAAAGGAAGAATACAGAGCCATAGACAAACACTTTTGACGTGTTTTGAGGTAATAGTTTTGCTTTCTTTCCTTTTTAAATGTGAAGTGTTAATTTATTCAAATTCCAGTACTTTTCTATATTTTTAACTACTACTTGTGGAACCAAATAGTTGTGGCCTCAAAGCTTTTTAATTAAATGATACTTTTAGGGTTTTTTTTTCATTGGATTGTTCATCCTTTCATTGAGGCTGGGAAACCACAAATGCCAGTCTACTAACTGGAACAGAAAATATCTGCAACTTACAAGTGCCTCCCTCCTTCTCTTCACCAACCACTTCTCCGGGGTATGTATACTTAATTTTCTAATTCTGAAAAGGGTGTGTGTGGGTAACAGACAAAGACATTGCTCTCCATCCAGCTTTGCGTGGGCAACATCTCAGATCTTTGGGTCACGTAGCTGTTGACACAAAACACATTAATACTTCTGAGAAGCCCAAGTCCACCTCACAACAGCTTCAGCTCCAGAGTGTATTGTCTGTAGCCGCATAGAGGAAAGAAAGGACTAAGCAAGGAAACCGGATGTTCTACTTAGCAGGAACAGTTTCAAGGTGTGAATTAGGACTCTGATAGCAGATCTGTTGTCCTTATCAGTTTTGCGACAGGTCTTCACCCTGTCAAGTTCTTGACACTACTACTTCCAAGCAACAGCCAATTGGATTATTGAGATCAAAGTGAGTAGTAAGTTTACTCACATCAGGGTGGGGGGGAGTTTGGGTTCATGCTATTTGTTTGCTTGGGATTTTGGTGGTGGTGGTGGGTGGGTTTTTTGTGGTTTTTGTTTTTTAAAATTCACCCCTATACAAAAAAATAAGTGATTGAGAAATCAGGGAGCAGAATTCATGCGACAGGGTTAAGGCATGTACCGTGGAAACCAGTCAGTAAGAATTATTTTAGTACCACCCTTTGAAACATACTTTCCTTATTTTGAAGCAAGAACGGTTTTTATTATAGGCTTTCATTATGTCCTCTCATTTTACTTGTTTTTAATGGGCAGGGAGAAGGAAAGAGAGGGAGAGCAGTGCTGAAGCGCTGACTGACAAGGCCAGCTTGTGCATGTCTGTTATTAGCTCAGTTGCCGCGGTGGCTGTCAACACTGCTTTGTGCTTGCACAGCACGGCAAGGAATACAAATGAAATATCACAACCACGGCCAGAGCAACATTCAGAATAATAAAAAATAATAATAAACCCAAACCACGCATCATCATCTACAAAAAGACTTAAGTAAACCCTAATGCAGCCTCCTTCCCCATCTCCCCCGCCGGCTTCCTGTCGGCAGAGCCCGGTAACAAGTCCTCCATCCATGTTACCTCTCCTGCCACCTCCAGCCGCAGGGGATGGAGATACAACGAGACAAGAGGGGCAGATAACTTACCTGGGGAATGGCAAAGGTCAGAGGGAGAGAAGGGCCCCCTGTGCAGCCTCCCTCGCACCGCGACTCCCTCAGCACGGCGAGGTAGAGGTGAAAATCCACTCGCAGCGAGCGGCAACAGCTCCGTGCCAGCTCTGGCTCCTCCTCCCCTGCTGTTGCTGCTGCTGCCACAGTCCCTCCTCCGAAGCCACAGCTTTACTAGAGCAGCGGCAAGCGCGTCAGACTGGAGCTTGGCAACACCAGAAAGGGCTTCCCGGGTGTCTTGGCGGTTCTTGGCGCTGTGAATGGGTCCCTGCCGGGCAGGGGGCTGAGGGGTGGCTATAGCTGAGCTGGCAAAGAGGTGTTGGATTGGTTTGAGCAGCGGACCAGCCCTTAGCCCACAGCATCCACGAGAAAGAGGGGTGAGAAGGAAGGAGATTTTCGTGTCTCACGTAGCCAGTCATTTCATTGCAACCTGTACACGTTAAAAAGACTGCTTGCTACGCTGCCTTTCCTGTGGCTGTGGGAGGGGACATGGGGTTGCTACACACAATCCTCTTCCTCGGCCTGCAGCACCACAGCTGGAGATCAGGTGCAAAGAAAGGACAAGGATCTCTAGCTGATTCTGCTCTGGGAGTATGCAGAATTATTGCACCGGGGCAGGCAGGAGAATGTGTAACTGAATAAACAAAAAATTGCATATTTGTGGTGTTCCTATCAAGACTTTCACTTCTTAAGAATCAAGTGTGTTCACCTCATCTGTAAGTGCACACGAGGGAGTGAGTCAAACCTTACTCTCTCAACCTTCAACAAGCTACACTGGGTGCATGTGAAAACAGATTCAAATGCAACATGTTGCTACTTTGCTCCTAGTAGCACTGTACAGAATTAAGCTGACTGAAAATCTGAGTGGAAAAAAGCACTGCTTTTTGATAACATTAAGTTTTCCAGGAGGACCCTGAATCAA
>NW_010193867.1:10867-19186 GCF_000695765.1 Mesitornis unicolor | reverse complement strand
CTTTCCCTCTCCCCTACAAGAGGAAAGTTTGACCTAGAACTGAAAAGTCAAAAAGCTCTTCATTATATTATCACTGGAGTGGAAGGAAAAGAAACAGAATTACCCCATTCCATGAAAACAGAGGAGGGAATTAAGAGATCACAAGAGCATTAAGAAGCTTTCTCCTTTAATAATTCCAGCTGGAAAATCTCTAGACATCAGAACACATTTCAGAGCTGTAGCTGTTAACACATTCATGAAAAGCAAATCTGGAAAATGGACATTGCAGTTGCACAAACCAGCTGTGCATGTACACTGACTCTTTATGTGCAGGAGGTTTCATGTGCTCATACACCATGTATCTACAGAGTGTTTGACTGTCTTGCACTGCCCACTTTGTATCTGTAAGTGTTGTCAGGTTTGGGACATTATTTTCAACAATTTAGCCTGTTTTTCTACAACTATTACAGTTCTAAAACATTTTGCTAATGATAGGAGAGAGCAGAAAACTTGCCAAAGTAATTTGCAAAGCAGAATGTATTTTCAAGTACAATTTGCAACGTTTGCAATGTTCTCTGGTATAGAAACATCTACTACTAGTAGCAAAAATATTCAAACATTTACATGTTCAAATTTGCTATTATGTCTTAATTTCTTCTGTTTAAACCACACTCAGTTCAGTATCCATTCGGCTGACTTAGTAGTAGTTGTTGAATATTCTCTAGAGAGTGTGTCAAAACTAGTAGAAAATCTAACATTGAATGTTTAACATCCAAATACTTTGCAGGATGAAAATAAAAGTATTTAATTCACTCAGATTACACATCTTAAATAATATTCTTTGCCCTCTGAAATCTTAAATGTTAAATTGCTATTATTTCACCTTTTTGGAGTTACCGTAAGATGAAGTCACATGGAGTATGTTTTACTCCAGTGTTTCACTGTTTAGGGAAAAGTGAATCAGAAAGATCAATCTATTGTAGAAAGAGATCATATAGCAGTAAAAAAGCATAAATTTTGTTTTGAAAAACATCATGTGAATGATCTAAATCTTTGCAAGCTCTCTCTATCTTAACTGAGAAATGTGATTCTCACTTTTTGACTTTCCATTTGCAGATAGGGTCAATCACAGGGTCAATCACAGGCTCCATCCTCCATCGATGATTAGTTCATTACCAGTCACATAGGCAGACTGAAATTACATTAATAACAACAATAATTTCAACTAATTTTTCATGGCATTTAAGTACAAGGAAGCACTTCTTTAAATTAAAAAAATGCTTTCTTTTTATACAAACACTTGTTTTTTTCTACCTCCTTAAGACATGATCTAGCCACAGTGCAAACTTGGAAAAGCAGACAAGTCTACTTCTCCTATCATTCAGGTTGATCTGAAGTCAGTCAATTTGCTTGGATGACATGAAACCACAAGGCTATGGCACCAAATATATAATGCCTTAACAATCACTGCCAGCATTTATAGTACTTTTTGTATCATAGGTTAAACTCAGTAAAAGTTCATCAGTTTTTCATTTTTGTAATAATCAAGCGCAAAGACAAGATAAATCCTCCTAAAAAAATTCCCTCTATTGTGATGCAGCAAAGTAGTATGGGATTCTGTGACTGGAAATTTTATCATTCCACACTTACTTCATCAGAGGCCAAGTACACAAAGAGATGGGCCACTTCTTCAGCAGTGGCCATCCTACCAGTCTTCTGTCTGGCTAGAAAGTCTTTCAAGGCCTAGATATACAAGAACATTTGGTATATTTAAAAAACCAAACAATTTTTTAATCTGACTCGTCTCGCATGTACAAAGCAATACTGGAAAAGGGACATAACTTCCTTTAGTACACTGGGTAGGGAATTTATGCTAGAAAAAGAAATTGGAAGATTAACAGTGATTCAAATTTCAGATTGAAAAATACTTGGAGACTGGATCTAAATCTCTGGTTCCAGAATAAACCCAACATAAGTCCTTCCTTTGGTGGTAGAAATTCCCAGGCCCTTCAAATGAGGGGTCACAGTTATCTAATCAGTATGGTTAAGGATGCAGAAAATTTTGAAATGCAAAGGCCGGAATGCCCTTTCTGTCATGGCTTTGCACTAGTTCATGACTTGTCACATGCTAAAGTAGAGAATGTCTTCTACTTTTGCTCTAGATACTGTAACCAACGGTTGCAAATACTTCCACAGATAACAGACTCTTTGTATTCACTAAGGAATAGCATCCTTCTGAGGCATTTTAAGACTTCTCTTTTGAGTACAAACTGACCAAACTATCAAAGGAGACACTACTGTTATTTTATCATTGGTACTCTGAAACAGGGGACATTCTTGAATCTGGGCAGAAATGCTGCCTTTTTTTTTTTTTAAGGGTTGAATATATGTACACACTTGATCAAACTAATAATTTGCTTTCTCACCTGTTCTGGGTTAGGCTGGGCTTGGATTCTTTCCTGTAAAGATGGCGTGTCAACAGTACCTGAGGAAAGTTTTAAATTCAGTGTTAAAAATCAATTGCATCAACAATCATGACAAAAACAAATGCAGTTTAACAGTTCTATTTGTATGTCTTAACACTTATGTGTAACTTCATAATATGATTCAGAAGAGAGCCTGCAAAAGAAGAAAGAATGCAAAACTATAAGCATCTCATAGGACTCTAAATTTCAATAAAGGGAACATTTGAGAATTAGATTCAATACTTTTCAGATAGTCAAACAATGGCTGGCCTGTTAGCTGACCTGCTTTTAACTTCCAGACTATGTCTTTGAAAATACACATTGAAATACTGTGCAATGCATATATAACGTGCATGTGTGTGCTTAACAGACTAAACAAAGCTTTAATATGAGTAAGCAACTGTTCTATTTTAAATCTCAGAAGTGATTCAAGCATGTCCTGTTCTTTTTGATTGCTGGTAACTTTAGTTGCCACTTGCAAGTCTTCTTTGTTAATAATATCAGACTAAATCAGGCCATCTAGCATCTGCTCCCAGAGTACAAAACAATGTAAGAATACTCACCAGGACATATGCAGTTGCATCTGATGCCTTGTTCAATGAAATCAGCAGCCACAGACTTTGTTAGCCCAATAACTGCAGCCTTTGAAGTACTGTATACACATCTGTTCACGACTCCTAACAGAAGGTCAGTGTGAAAGCAGCATAGAAATAGAAATTTAAAAAGAAAGAAAAGAGTTTGTTAAATATGATGCACCTGCTTCTGGACTCCAGCATTTCCTGTAGCACTTGTAATCTCTCCATAAGGGTGGGCTAGCTACAATGCTGACTGCCAGAATTCTACTCAGGCATACACCAGAGCAAAGCACAGTCTTTCAATGGCATCAGCTGGGGAGTAGTCTAGAAAAGTTAACAGAGCAAAGATTTAGGAATAACAGGGATCCATCTATTAGTCACCACCAGGTTTCCTTGGGAAGCATAGCTACAGTGCTTATGCAACTGTCACTTCGTCATTGTTACGCTGAAAAGCATACATAGCAAGACATCACTGCAAGCAATTCCTTTTTAGTTAGCACAAACTGGTAAAAAGAATGCTACAAAACATTCAGGATAGTTTCAAAAGCTCAAAGGCAAGAATCTTAGTGTTTCAGCAATTTTACATGTGTGTCCTTGCCTGTGTGTACAAGTTGATGTGTCCACTTTTTTTTTTAACAGCATCCCTCCACAAGATTGGCAAGTTGTGCAATATTTATTTTGCATTCCCATCATTTTATACATTTACCTAAGGAACTCTCTAGCAAGATACTGACCTTTAATGCTGGATGCTACAGAAGACATATTTATAATGTTTCCAGATTTCTGTTTAAGCATCTACAAAAGAATACTTACGTCATTCAAATGCAAACTATTTTGTCATCTGCAAATTCAGCAGAACAGCCTATAAAATCCACAGAACAGTCTCGCATGCAATTGGTACATAGGGTAACAAACCTTAATTGGCATGAATAAATGCTTCTCTTTTTGATCTATTGACTGAAGTAGTAAAGCAGAATTCAAAATTCTCACTAGGGTCTCTTAAGTCATCTTGGGGGTGAAGACTATGAGAGGAAAGGCTTTTTTTTCCTAGGTAGCTACCTCTGAATCATTGCTCTCTCGTCACCACAGTAAGTTACTCTACATCGACATCTGCTTATGCCATCTTACAGTGCAGTAATTCACTGATCCCACTTAAACGCTTCTTGCTTTGGTGAAGGCTAAAACACAACTCTCTAGCATCTTTGAAGTGTAGCTAAGTTTCTTTAAGTTATAACCTTTATCTGCATCCTAAGACCTGAGATGCCTAAAGTTGTCATAAAGAACCTTTGAAAATTAAGATAAATTAAGAAAAACAACCCAAACAAACCAGAAGTCCCACCAAAACCCAAACAAACCCACCCCCTCACCAAATCAAAACCAATGAAATAAAAAGGACTGGAACAACACTGAAAAAAGTAGTCATCATCCAGTCATGGTCACAGCTTCCACTTCTGGCCTTTGCATTTACAGGAGTACAAACACCTTTTTCAATCCACTGATTTTTATAGTCCTGATCCTAGTTATTATGTCACACAACACACGACCACTAGACTGTCTAATTGGATTGTTGTTCCAATATAACCAGCATGTTGGCATCAGTAGCACTGACGTACTTAATGAGATAGTTTCCAGATTTGCATAAAATTCATATCAATATACATATTTTATAAATATTTTGTAGCATGATATTGTGCAGCTGCGTGCTATAGTATAATATGGTAGTACTGTATGATAGAATCATTAATCATAGAATCATTAAGGTTGGAAGAGACCTCTAAGATCATCAAGTCCCACCATCAACCATATTACAATGGCTTCCTCTCTGCTTTGCATTTGAAGGATTTTAGTTACAAATTGCATAGAGCAAAACCCCTGAATCTTTACCATATCCTTAAATAGATTTTCCACTTGATGGTTTAGACAACACAGAGAATGTTTTAGAGTAGGATCACTATAATCTAAGGGCCTCCCTTACACAAAAGGGCATACTTATCTTTTTGTCCCAAAACTCATTCTGTCATAGTGGCAACAACTTAGACCTCTCACACTTTAAATGCAATGCAGCAGAGACTAAAAATTGTGGGCAACCAAGCCTTACCTTAGGAAGGAATGTCTGGATCATCAGATACATGCTGCGAACATTGAGGTTCATAGTGAAGTCCCAGTCTCGCTCTTCGCACTCCAGAATGGTTCCATGATGAACAAACCTAGAATAAGTAAATGAAGTGAATTACTGTCTGTGACTTACATTTTTATGACTTTTTATGCATGTTTTTCCATTACTGTGATGTAATAGCTAACCTTTCCAACCTACACACAGAAAGTGTTGATGAAAACACATTAAAAATTATCTTAGAGCTATAAAATGCATTGAAACAGAAGAAAGAAAATATATTTAAGTAAAAGAAACTACTTCTGGAGAACAGAGAAAACTGAAAAAGTAGTAAGATCAAATAGAAGTTGGTTACCCTGCAATGTTACAGAGGACATCAATCCTTTCAATCTCTTTGGCCAGATTTTCTATCTGCTCCTTTTTGGTGACATCCAGAACCCGTATTTGAATGCCTAGAAAAACATAGTATTTATTTCAGTGCATTTGGCTAAGGATCAACACTTTACTGTGTGTGCCGAGGACTGCCTCTACAATTCAAGTCAGTGGCTTGCCAGGAACATCCCCTTCTCAGTGGTTCACCATAACATGGTGTCTCAGAGCGAGAGCTACACTTAATGATCAAATTAATGTCATAGTTAAATCAGGACAGCAATGGACAGCATGGCATGGTAATTAAAATTTCACAAGAGAATTAAAAAAAGATCAACTGATTTGCATCACTCAGAGGAGCTAATGTAATTTACCATAAAAAACCCAATTCCAATAAATTTGAATTCCGCTGTGCTCTAAAACTGAAGAGCTACAGAGCCTGAATAATCATAACAAGCTTTCAAGCCCACTATTATAGAATAATTACTTAAAACTAGTTACATGTGTCACATACTCATAATCACATTACATGACATCTATCCATGCATAGTTGAGAATATGATGAATCAGCTTTATACCATTTAATTAATGAGAAAAAGTGATTTTGCGTAAGTCGATGACTTACATAATCTGGAATGAAGTTATAGCCATAATAACAGAAATGAAAAGGAAGTGTAACAAATTGATGACTTCTATCATGAAGGCTAGTTTAAAAATATGATGCTTATATCTTTGCAATTATTTGTTTATAATCAAACAAGAGAGGGCTGAAAAAATGTCACTGTTCACTATAAGCTTCTATGTATTTCAGCCTCTAGCTAAAAGCACATATCACGGTCAGCACATATAGCGCTGGCTGTGCCTGTGCCACACCTTTAAGAAAGCCACTGATAAGAAAAAAAACCCAAACCAAACCAAAACAAAAGAAAAACAAATCCAAACCAAATCAAAACAAAAGAAAAACAAACCAACAAAGCCTCTTCTATTTTGTTCAGAGAAGTTATGTCTGAAAGATTGAGAAACATAATTACTACAAAACAAGGTCAGCCTCAGCTCTTCCAAACCCTTTTCAATAGTATCAGCTCCTCTAATAGCACTGCTTTAGGGCCAATCACAGCTGTGCCATCCTGTAGCCGAAAGTGAAAAGATCAAGTAAAATAACTACTGAGATAGGTCTCTATAGATATATGGACATATATATCTATATAGAGAGAGGGGTATATATGAATTACTTTATCTCATTTTACTTAAATAGCTTGCAGTAATCTAACACAACTAGCTTCTCTCACCCATATCAACGCTGAATCCTTACTATGGAATAAGCATACTTCATGATACACTTTGTCTGCACCCTCATTCTATATGCTGTGTAAAGAATGAGCTGTGGCCTCTTCTCAAATACATGAGCTTTTCATCCAAAGAAAACCTGGATGAGTGGAAAAGGAGGACTTGGGGTATAGTCCAGTAATTCCCATAGTGGGTACAATTAGGCTCCCATGGCACTAAGACTTGCTGCTGATCACCCTTTTGCCACAGCCTGGTCACAGCGTGTCCTGCACCTAGGATGAAGGGACTTCTAGTGCAGAACACACCTGTGCCACAAAACATAGGGTTTTAAAAAAAAAAAATTTAGTCATGTGCAACTAGTGACACAGTCTAATAAATGTCTACAACTACCTATTGAGAGACTGTAGAGGAGATGGAGCTAATCTTCTCAGAGGCCCACAATGGAAGGATGAAAGGCAACAGAAAGAAGCTGGAACATGGGAAAGTCTGATTGAATATAAGGTGTCTTTGTTTTGGTGGGTTTTGGTAGGGCTTTTTTTGTTGGTTTGATTTTTTTTTTTTGGGGGGGGAGCGGGAATTCATGGTTTTAAAATAATAACTAAACTTTAAAAACAAACTGAGAGCGTTCACACTGAAACAGGAGCTGACAGGGGTTGTTGAGGAAATTCCAGCCTTGGAGATGTTTGGAACTTTACTCAACACAGCCCTGAGCAAGCTGCTCTAACCAAAGACACTTCGAGCACTAGGCAGAACTAAATGGTCTCCAGAGGTCTCATCCAGCATACACAGTTCTATGAAATACTGTAAAGCTGCCTGTAAAACAGCTGAGTGATGTCTAAATTATGGGAGAATTTGATTTGAAGTGGGTAAAAACCCGTTTCTTTTGAAGCCAAACTGATAAGGCCATGAACAGGCTTTATATACCTTAGTTAAATGATATAGACACTTTTGAAGATATTTGTGTATAACAATGCAATGAGACTATATGCTGGTGATTAACGTCAGCACTGGGATTACCTCTCCTGGATAAAATTCAAAGACCACAACCTGCTAAACCTTGATGAATTATAGCTTAACTAATTATATGTCAAAAGGATGGAAATGGCTCTAGGTATATGGAAAATTACCTCTTTCCTTGCAAGTACACTAGCAGGGGAGGGAAAAATACACAGTTCAAAACGTAACACTTTCCTAAGCACCCTCAGAGTGAGCCTGGAAAGCCCTAAAGTTCCTAAAGAATTAGAAAGGGATTCCTTGTAGTGAACTCCAGTCAGTAGAGACCAATGATTGCTCTAAAAGCTGTGCCAGAGAAAAGTGTTTTCACATATTTGACTGTCACCTTGTAATAGGAGTTCATTAAATCCACTTTCTTCCATCAAAGTAAGTTAGAAGCATTTTCAGTTGTAAAATATGTCCAAGTGTTATTTTTCACTTCAAGATTGAAGAAATAAATTAATATAAAGTCCTACAATTGTGTCACTTATAGTTAAGAAACACAGCTATGCAAAACTGCTCCTTGAAGTATGTTCCT
>NW_010193867.1:1594-10836 GCF_000695765.1 Mesitornis unicolor | reverse complement strand
AGGAAAGCAACCTTCAAGCCTGAGTGTTTGTACAAGCAGAATAGGCTTACCTAGTGTTGGTGGAATTTGGAAGACTTACAATTCTACTAGACATCTATCCTTTTGAAGCATTCCTTAGTAAGTATGGACCATGGAAATGCAAAACTAGCTGGATGCTAGTTCTTGTGATCAGAGAAAAACATTCCATACCTTTAAAGTGCTATGTTTGACAATTTGCCTAGTGATCTCAGGTTACTGAAATGGGTGCCACTCTGGAAAGCAGAAATCAGCTGCTTCTGTGACACAAGAAACTGTTATTCCACATGCATGAGATAATACTCTGTCTGACATGCTGATGTTGCAGTATTTTACATGCTAAATTTCTGCCATTTCACACCACAGAATAAAGCAATGCCAGTATCTAAAGAATTAGTCTAGATATTTTCCATATTTTCTAGTGTTTTGATGTTTTCCCTATCCTCAAATTATATTTCAGCCAGTCTACAACAAAACTTGCAAGAGCTGAACTAATAACTGCTGTAAGTCATTTACCTGGGTATTTCTTCAGTTCTTGCAGTTTGGACTCATTTATGTCTGTAGCAATGACTTGGGCTCCTTCTTTAGCAAAAGCCTGAAGAATACAAGAGAAGCAGTTTTTATTTAGATATTCCAGATCTTAACAGAAATAAAATATGTTTTCTTCTTATTTTCTTTAGGGCTTAAAATAAATGTTGGCTGAAGACAGCTGATCTCTCACTTCTCATTCTGAACATGTCAGGGAGTAATGGACATCAAATACCCACATCCTGGGGACAACTAAGTAACTATACATGATATAAGACAGATTTAAGATATTTTCCTTAAAGTAAGGAATCCATAAATAAAGTATAAGGACAGTAACTAGATTAAGACAATTAGTATTATTATTGCCCTTATTAGCTGCATGTGCACTAGCTAGCACTACAAACATGTAGGGCTAGAATTGTCTGTATTGTTGGATGTAAATGAAGTTATGGGATTTGACAGGTAAAGACACAAATAATAAAAAAGGAATGGTGGCATGTAAACTTTATGAAAATCCTTTGCATCCAAATCATTGGAACAGAGCAACACTAAGAGAAGCATAACTTTTGATATGTAACCAGAGACATTTTATCATTCTTGATGCTCCCCTCAACGCCTACTTTCTCTGCATTGTGATTACTGATAAATCAACAGCTACGCTACCAAAGTAACCTCTATGTTCAAAATATTCTCATATCTCAGACTGTAACCCCTAATCTTCAAAATAAGTGTCTCAAGTGCAGCTTAAGAGGATAGTGGCTGTGCCTTGTTGGATATTTACAAAGTGAAATAATCAGGAAAATTACGTTCAAACAGCCAAAGGAGTAAGTGCTGCCAAGATCAGCAGTTCTCTGCATTCTTAACTACATGCATGAGACACTAGCTAGTCTGGCAAAAGTCACACTTACAGGAGCTTGTCCTGGCTTGTTGATTACATTACAGAAATACTGAGATAAGTCTACTTGTTTCTCTATTTGCTATGGAAGAAGGAAGTAGCAAGGGAAGAACAGGTCAAAAGGATTTAATAGTTAACCAAAAAGTTAATACTTATTCTGAATGCTATTCAACAGTTATTAAAATTTGTAAAAGACTTCTCACAGGTGCTCATTGTGAAAAATATTGTAGCTGTGCTGCTAGTATCACATAGACATGGTTATGCCAACTATTAACATAGATAAAACATCCTGGCTCTACTGTAGGGGATCCTTGCAGTTGTATCCAGCCTTGTAACTGGAAATACTCCCTCCATCCTCCTTACCTTCTTCAAGAACAAAGCAGCAGAGGTATTACAGGTACAGACAGTACAATCATATGTTGTTAGAAAAGCAGCTACAGCTGTTCTCAAAGATTGTCCTTATCCTTGTCCATCATCTCAGAGCTGAAGACTTTCAGAAATTTAAACAGCACAAAGCATGCATGACACAGTATAGTGTCTGTATTATTCCTCAAATTTTTCAATGGGTAGACCTGGCTTCATTTATTGTTTATTAATTCAAGAACTCATTTGGTGCAGGTGTCATTGCTAGCATTAGAGACCTAGCTCAGGTACAGGAAAACATTTTCCAACTTACTATAGCAGCTGCTCGTCCCATCCCCTGTGCTGCTGCAGATAGCAGTATGATCTTCCCATCAAGCCGACCCATACTGCTGACCTGTGCTGACAGAAGATGTCACAGAATCTTTAACAAAAAGATGAGCCAACAACACTCTCTGGGGATCAGATGCAAACACATTCCAGAAACTAGACATGATTCAGAGTACCTCTGCCCTCAAATCATATCACAGATTGTCCTGTTTGGCTGCAGTGTGACCCCGAGTCAATCCAGGGTTCTGAGGAGGGAAACTGCCTTAGCTTATTCCCCCCCCTCCATGAGTAAGGGCCTCAGAGAGATCAAAGGGCATTTGAGCTCAAAAGCCAAGCTTTATTGTAACAGAAACTGAATTTTATTTTTCCTTAAACAGAAAAAAAAGTCAAGTTGAAACAGAAGCACAAGTTTGTAATGTCGTGTTTCCACTGTCCATTGTGTTTTCAGAAAGCAGATCTGTCTTCTAGTCCTCTCAAAGTACAGGCTCATCAACTTCCTAGGTTGCAATAAATGCCACACTATATCCCTGCCTTGGTGTCTGCTCTGAATTGTCTTAGGAATCTTCCAGCACAGCAGATTCCCAGCTCCAACAAGGCAGGAGGGTGGAGGTGAATGAAGCTCTGTCCTTTCTCACCTCTCTCCCATTGCTTGCTCTCAGGGAACTACTGAGCATGCTTGGGGCACGCATGCTGGGAGAACCTCCAGGAGGTTCCACTTTACTCAATGTGTAGCAGACAAAAGGCAAAGTGTAGCCCTCTTCTGCCCAAGCACACACTTTTTAATGCTGCATTATGCTTAAAGAAACATGGCATGTAAAGTAAAAAGCAAATGCTATCCTCTCACTCCTAGTCACAAGTTTCCAGGAGGATTTTTGGTTATTTAAGGAGCAAACTACTTAATAGGATGTTTCAAAGAACAGCCAAAAAATAAGGTCACTGTGTTCCAGTCAGAGTGCAGTATCTGGTGTTTGTTAACTGGGTTCGCAATAAGCAAAACTTCTTGTGCTTTTGTAATCCACAGAGCAAAATTTGTTTATGTAGCTACCAGTGTGGAAAGGTGTCCCAAGAACCTGAGGTCTTTAAACATACACATAAATCCAACATACTGGGTACCTCACTGAAAAGTTAAGATAAAGATTATAGCATCTCCCCTAGATTAGCAACCAAATGCTATTTAGAGATGCTCAAAGCCACACTAACTCAGTTTACTGAGTCTAGTTTAGTATCCTACATCTAAAACCAGACTATTAATTTCTGATTTTGACCAGAAAGTCTGTTTTCTCAGCAGCTTTTTCTGACAAAAGTTGCAGCAAAACTAATATTTCCCCGAAGATTACAGATTCAACAAATCAGACTTCTTCTGAAGCAGCGAAACTATTTTGCTGTTCTAGTACAAAAACATTCTCTCTTTTGATTTAAACTCAGACTGAGTTACAGACCATGTTTAAAGACACTGAAATGTTTCACCGTAGGTTCCCCCCTGTAACTGTGGGGACATGCACACACACTCACAAAGAAAGAAACAAAGCACAAAACATAAGAGCAGTCTCCTAAGCAAACAGTAACAGAGATGCACCTTTCTATTTACAGGAAAGCACAATATCTTAAAAATAACTTTTTAGGTTGGCTAGTAAAAAAGAGATTTCTTCGGATTCCTCTGATGGTAGGCTCTACAAGGTTATGAGATAGGCTTTACCTTAGCATAGCCTTTTTGCATTGAGAGGTGAAAAATACCAAGTTAACTGAGCACGATGAGATTACACACGCAACTAGGTTGCACTCTTTCTCTAAGGTGCCAAGCTTTCCAAAATGCAACTCCTGAAACACTGTTTTATTAATTGCAGCAAGTCCTGAGTATCTCAACAAGAGCTCAAAGTGCTCACTCAGGGCAGAGGAAGCCCTTATTCTTTGTTGCCACACACTTCTTTTCAGCGGGAAAAAACCTCTGATCAGTCCACGTACTTCCACAGATCACCGTAACGCTTTGGAAGCAAAATGCACCATAAATACATTTTTCAATCTAACAATCACTTTTTATGAGCATTTGCCACACCGGTTCCGTAAAGCATTTAAAAATAAATATTAATATAGTCACTCACCAAGAGATCTCAAACAGCTTGTTATGCTTACTGACCTTTTTTGCACAAAAGGAAGTTTTATACTTTTCTTGCTGTGCTTGTTGGGATTTGTAGTTTAACTGGCAAGTTTCTTAATACCACCGTAATTTCCTGTTGTAACATCGAGATGCTGCCATCTAGTGAAACTCAGAATTTAATAAGTGTGGCTTTTGTCCTGCACAAGAAAGGACAAAAAAAAAGGATCACCAGCATTAGCTGTCCTTTCTCCCTAAGTTCAAGAGATCGGCAGGATTCACACCAAAAAAAGACCACAAACATGTTTTTCCCAAGCAGTCTCTCTTTAGCAATATAAACTATCACATTCCAAACTAGGACAATACTTACATGATGGGTTTTTTTTTCTCTTAAACTTTTTTCTTTGCGTCCAGTGGTTTAACTTAGATTTGTTACAGCAGAGCTAATATCATTAGATTGCAAAAACCTGGGACAAACTAGTTCAGTTATAGGCTCATACCAGACCTAAGGCTACCTGACTGCATTCTTAAAGGATTTGGAGTCCTGCTTGAACTTCAGTTGGGCACATTTGCCTCAGAAAAGCCATTTCTGTGGGTAAAGTGGGACACACATACACCAAGTTCAGTAAGTTTACTTTGTCTTTCTGCTAGAGCATGATAGCTGTCTAAGGCTTTGTAATTCAGTTCCCTAGTAAACAAAGTCTTTAATAACTAGTTTTTCTAAAAGAATTTATTCTTCTGCCCATAGCCTTTTGCCTACTGAATTCAGACACAGACCTGTTGCGACAGGTTACCATTTTTCAGCTCAATCACCAGAAAAATCTCCAAATCCGGAAATGTTTCAAGCAAGCAATAATTAACAAAATAACCCCCTTGAAATTATATGTAAGAGGCAGATAGAATGGTTTGGGTTGGAACGGACCTTAAAGATCACCTAGTCCAATCTATATGTACACCTTGTTTCCCCTTTCTGAAAAAAAAAAAGGTCAGTTTTAATTCATTTATTAGAACACCAAAATGGAAGGAATGAAAAAAACCAGCTGGTAGCCAAAAGAAGTCTCTTTCAGCCATAGTGGAAAACTGAGAAAACCAACCAACCAAAACAAACAAAAAACCCCCAACCAACCAACCCCAAAACAAAAAACCCACCCTACAAAAGCCAGCGCTTATCATTGTCAGGAAATAGATTGCTCCTACATCCCTATGGCTGTGGTAGGAAAGGAAACATTGCAGTGCTGAACTCAGTAATGGTATTTAGAACTTATGTATTTTTGGCTAGCAATATCTTTAAAAGCATCCCAAAATACATTCCAGCCAGAGATTCAGAGATAAATACTTGCAATTTCTTAGTAGTTATAGTAGTTGTCAGAGTTATCAGTTAGTGAAAGTAAATAGTTGGTTCTTTAATAAAGATCTCTGAAATAAACAATCCTTGTGTGACTCTTCCAATTCCAGTAACTGCTGACTGCCCAGGAACATGCCAGTGTAACCATTTGCTCATCACTTTGGGTAACGCAAAATAGAGTACTTGAGACCTAGCATCATTTAGAGCTTTATGCCTGTAAAATAAAGATGATGTTTTTGAGACAGGTATCATTGTTAGGTATGATTTTCACCTCATGATGAAGATTTCATTCTTAACAGAGTTGCTCTCGAGTTTTGAGTGCCAAATTTCTATTTATTTGGCAGTGGAGGGTGTGTGGGAAGGAAAGGGAGAAATCTGTCTTTTAGACTTCAAACATTTCCTGACAGACAGACTCAGTTAGAAAGAAGAAAACACCACTGACACAGACTTGTGCAACAGTAAACTTCTGCACAAAGTACTTATTGCAGAAAGTTATAGACGACACAGACAAGTATAATAATGAAGTGGTGAGATTACTATATAGTCTTTAAACACTGAATACTGTAATCAGCATCCTTAGATAATATCACAAGCGAACAGCAAAAATATTTTTAAATACTTTATTGTCAAAACAAACTTTCTTATACAAAACACACAAAAAATAGGTCTCACAAGGTATATAAGTAGGCTAGTGAAATAGTTGGTCTTGCAGCCCTGTCTAGTTTATTTTCCATTCAGAGTAGCAGAATGGTCAGGTCCACTGCTTACTATTAAAAAAAATTCCAATACTCAACTTGAGACAGAAACTAGAAAGGTGATATTGAAAAATGAAACAAAATACAAAGTTACTTTTGGGACCATAATTGGCTGAGCTGCAGAAATGGCCATCAGAGTCTGATGGCTTTTGACCTGGAGCAATTATCTTTTGTATATACAGATTCTGGCTGTAACCATGCAATGGCAGCTTGCAACAGGGAACAGAGCACCTTTATTGTGTGCTGCAATCAGAGGCTTTGTCTTTCTCTGGAGTTCCAAACCAGGGCTTAAATTGGTCTTCTGTGGACTCTGTTCCTGCAGATCGTGTAACTATATGGAAGAGAAGAACATTAAAGTTACTCTTAAACTTTCTCAGTTAGACAAGCAGTAGGAGTACAGCAATTTAACGTCAACTAGTGTTTTAAATGTCAGCTATCAAAGCTTGCCTCTGAGGAGCTTTGCGTTGTGAGGATGTCTGTACTATTACATAGTTCTTGACCATCACAAGAAACAGCAGTGAGTTATATTCTTTTGGAAGTCTGCCATTAATACTTTGAAAACTGGTTAACTCTTCAACATGTCTGCTGGGGCTTTCTGAAAACTTTTAGAAGCATGTAGGGCAGTAGCATTAATATGCTAGCTTAGGTCACTAGGCCAGATATAGGAAAACCTGAGTAGGGCTGAAGTTGTCATAACAGCTATTACTGCTGCTGGAGTGAGGCAGACTGGCAGACTCAATGTCAAAGACTAAAGTCTAGCATCTTAAAGAAGTTTAGGAAAAAAGTTAACCAGTAGTTACTCTTTGCATAGTTTTGCCAGAAGTCTATGCTTAACCAAGGTAAAGTTAAAAAGCAAAACTTTTTAGAGCATCAGCTATCTAGTAATTATAGTCTGCTAATTAACTTTTAAAAGTTAGTTATCAAGACTTCCACCGCAGAAAAAGGAAAACAAATAACTCTCTGTAATCTTCAGGGGGTGAAGGACTCATTTAAATTCTGTAGAGCATATATAAGCTTCATGGCTCCAGCTGGTCAGCCCTTCAACAGTTAGCTGACTAACCATTCAAGAAAATTATTAGCATGCAAGTTTCAGGTCTGAATATGGAAAGTACAGAGCATTTGCCCTCAACTCACAGATCACTCCTTGTATTTTGCCTCTCCAAACCTTTATAGGACACTGCCACCGCATTACACACCTGTTACTGTACCCAAGCTAGAATTATCAAAGAAATTTGTTGGATAGGTCAGTATCAGAGGCATTGATATGCCCTGAGGCACAGTTTCATGGGAAGCAGGTTCACTGGAGGATGAAGGCACTTGCTCTTTAAGGGAATGTGATACTGTGTTCCTTGGAGACCTTGGTACTGTCTCTTGAGTGGATTGTCTTGAAGCTTGTTCTCTCAATTTCAGTGCTCTTTCCTTCCATTTTCTAAGTTCCTCTTTCAGTTGAAGCTCATCACTTAAAAGAAAAAAAAACAACTCAGCATTTAATAAAAAAAAAATTAAGGTAGTTTCCTTTAAATAAGGGAAAATTCCGGACAACAGACAGTTACTGCATCTTCAGACAACCTAACACAGACATGGTAGTGTAAAATCGTTATCTGTATGTTGCTTCCAAAGGCAGTTTTTATTTTTTAAGCTGAAATTCCTTCCAACATACAATTTAGCTATATCTTCTAGCATTTAAGAGACTCTTATGAAACAATTTAAAATTCAAAAGCCATAGATACTTATAAACTATAAATCACTAGCTTTAAATAAGGTTTTGACATGAAAGCATCTAGAAAATCTAAAATTAATAATGACTCACTTCTGTAGGTCTCCCAGAAAGTAACACTAATGGCATACATAGTTAAACAGCAACAAATTATTTGAAATGTTGCTGATCAGCTTCATATTTACCTTAGTAGAAGGTCATTTTGCTTCTTCAGGTGCAAGATCTCTTTCTGTAGTTTAGCTTGTTCAGATTTTAGAACAAGAATTTGTGTGCTCTGCACAATACCACTGCCACCACCACAAGTAAGAGGTGTTTGGGATTGCTGAGGGGCTTCTTTTTTCACCACCACTGGAAAACAGTTTTATACGGATGCATGCATTATTTGGACAGTGCTTAAAACCAAGTCAATGTATTTTTTAGCCTATTCCTTTCCATGGTCTTGTACGTAGAACCTCACTAGGTTACAATTGCCATTACAACAGTTAATTTTTTTATACACAAGCACACCTCCCAGTATTCACACTGCCAGGGAGATATTAAGAAACTTAAAAAGAAGCTTAAAGGATTCTTTACTGGACCATTTAGAGTTAAAATAGTTATAGTTTCAAGTATGTCATAATTAAGATTAGAACTAGTTATTTATGTGTGAAATTAGTCAAGGAAAAAATGGCAACATGAGCTGCTACAACTGCAGCTTACCCCACCACAAGTGCAAATATGACAGGAGAAATAAACACAAGAATTGCTGTGATTCTAATGCAGTGCATGTGCACCTAACATATTCTACCTTCCATTTCATCTTCCAAAGCATCCCATCCGCATCATAACCTTTGAGGTAAAAGGCCTGCATCTCAACCACATAACCTTAAAACTGAATATTTAACATTAAAGAGTCCCTTATATTTATCTTGAATTTACCAGTAGCATCTTGCTCTTGCTGTGCTCTTCTAAGTTCTTCTTTCAGCTTTCTTAACTGTTGGTCTTGGTGTTCTGCAAGACTTTTATAATTAGCAAGTCTATATGGGGCAGGAAAAGAGGAAGGAAGAAAAAAAAAATTGTCAGTTCAATAATTATTAGTTGCAGGACACCTAGTTTAACTAGAGAGTACTTTCAACTACTGCTTTCCCCTCACCTTCTGTTGTTAGAACAGTTGTTTCATTTATGGCTGAACATGGGTTGGTTGAGAAATTCTGTTGGGTCTACAG
>NW_010193867.1:0-1563 GCF_000695765.1 Mesitornis unicolor | reverse complement strand
TTTGAAATCAACCTGAGATGCATATGATCTTTACTTTCTTTGGAATCTAGCTACAACTAAAACTTAAGACACCTAAAGCTGAATGCTCACTTCTTATTATGTGGAAAAAATAAACAGGGAAGTAGAAGGTAAGAATTAAGTAGTTGAGCATTGTAACAAGGTAAAATTTGAACTTACTTCACATCAAAAGCATTGGATAGTTTCATTCTTTCCATATCGTGTTTTACCAATTGTGTCTTGAGACGATCAATTTCTTCTTTGTACAACTCAGCACCCTTATCTAATTTTGCCTGAAAATAAAATAAAATATTTAGTACACAGAAAGGCTTGTTACATAGCCATGATTTTAAGGGTTGCTTACTTAATATCTTTAGTATGATCTGCTAGACTGCAAAAAAATGCCCACATTACCAGCTAGCACTGTAGTTGGTATCCTAACTCTGGTGTATTACATGCAATCATATTTCAGCAAGTTTTTCTGACTTGTTTGCAGATACAAGTCTTGGAATTTTGAACTAGCATGAATCTATATTCTATAGAAAAAAATAGCTTGTGCTTTTAGTTTCAAAATTTACAATTTTTTAGAACATTTCAGAAATGAATAAAGTACAAGTGATAAATATAGCTTCTAATGTCATAGCATGGCCTCTAATTTTTGTCTTGGTTGCACTAGTAGAATGTGAAACTGTTAAACAGGCGAGTGTTTTACTCTAATAATACCATACAGAACACTAAATTGGCTTTGGAGAGCTATGTTTCATCTACAGCCGTTCTCAAGCAGGCTTTCTCTCTGAGCTCAGAGGAGAATGAGAACAGTAAAGCATTTTGCTCATACCTGGAGACTCCTTTTCTCTGTTAAGGCAGTTCTGAGGCACTCCTCTGTCTCATTCAGTTTGGCTTGCAGTTGGGTGAGCTCATTTTTCTGAGCTTTTATTCTTATCTGTGCTTGTGACTTGTTTATACTGTCATCTTTCTCGTTGACGTTTTTCTTCATTTCACTTAGTACATTTTCCAAGTTAGGATTTTTCACTTCTATAGCCTATTGAGATACATTAATCAGTTATGAGTAGTTACGCCAAAAGATATAACAGTGAATGCACATGGTCATATTCTTAATAAAAACAAACGAAAAAATCTAACCACACAAAAAAATCCAACACTACAGGCCCTATGGCAATACTTGGTGCCTACTTCACTCTTTTGTGTCACATTTTAGTATTCTGGAACACTCAAGTATAAGAAAAAATGTGCTTTGAACAAGGATAACTGTGACCAAAAAAAAGCAGAGAGAGAAAATGAGTCCTCAGCTCCTAGGATTAAAGACAGAACTCTTCTCCGGATTCCAGTTTGACATAGTGAATACTGTATACTTATAGGAAGCATCAAGAGTATCACACTGTTAAAATCAACACTTCAAAAGCAAATGGGAACATCTCAGATGAATTTCTATACTGTCATCTACTTGTGTACAGAAAACGGGCAATTAAAATAAAGACATTACAGGCAAAACTGCAAAAATACTGAGTCAGCAGGAGTTAAGCACGAGACTTTCTGAGTAACAGA
>NW_010193866.1:0-2957 GCF_000695765.1 Mesitornis unicolor | reverse complement strand
TCCCGCTCTCCTGGACACGGTCAGTGGCCCTTGCTCGCCTCTTGCTCCTTTCCCCATCTCGCCCGGCCCCCTAGTCAGGTGCTGGGCTGAGCCCCGTGGTCTTCGGGCGACGGGTCTTTGTCGGCTGCTTTATCTCTGACTGCTGACTGAATTGTCCTTCGTGTCTTCTTCCTCTGCGAGCTGTAACTACTCTGCAGGGTTTTTTGCCACTTTGTCCTCTTCCTGGTGTTTGGAATATATTGCTATCATTCCGCAGACATATTCCATAGGGTGACAACTTCAATTCTAATATCTTCATGTGATCGTTTACTTCTTTATGTCTATCTAGTGTGCGACAGTGTTAGTTCCTGTTTTCGGTAGCACGTTGTATCTTTTTTTAGAGAAGCATGATGTGAGTGGGGAGAACGAGAGCATAAATTGGGATTGAAGTAATGTGTGGAAATAACCATTCGAAACTTGTTCCGAAAGGTGGATATCTTGAACTTCCATGGATTTTCTCGCAGTGTTGTCTAATCTACTTTCCATGTATTTGCTTTCTGCCATTCTTCCCGTTACTTCTACTTGGAATATTTCTGTCATATTCCCTTTCATCCTTTTTTTCACTGCTGCAAACTGCTCTTTTTCAGATTTTTTTCTTAATGAGAAGTCTGTCCTCCTTTTGATTCTTCTCTGAAACAGAGATAATACAAGATGACCACAGTTGGTACTTCAGGTTCTTTTCTGTTCACTTTCCATGGCAAATATTTGTTTGTGAAATAGTACAGAATTACTGTGGATGTGGAAAAAATAGTAGAAACATTTCATGTTACCCCTTTCCAAGTGTAATGTAAATGTTCTTTCTAATACAAGTACTTAGTGGCAGAAGAGCACGACCTAAGGGAGGTGTGAAAACTGCAGCTATACTGCAGTGTTAGGCAAAATGTATTGCTGGAAGACTTGTTCTTTGTGGGCAAATACACTTGTAGAAGCACCTCAGCTAGTTCCATGTACCCTGCAGTGGTAGGCTTTGTGGTTTTAGTTTGTTTGTTTGTTTGTTTTAAACCTTCCTGAGAATATTTTTTAAAAATAAATTTTTAATTTGTGCCGTGTTGTGTGTGTGCCTTATGACGATCATGGGAATACGAACTGGGATCACACTTGAAACTCCTGATTCCCTTGTAGACAGCGTGGCTTAGCTTGCCTTTCTCAGGAGATGTGTCAGTAATTGCAAGTGAAAGTTTTTCTGCCAAATAGTGTTGACCGCTTGATTCCAGAATTTGTGCTCCTTCTTATCCCTGTGGTTCACTGTCTAGTAGTCTCTTGAGGTGAATTTTACCTCGAGAGCATGCCATGAGTCTTCAGGTTTAGTTTTTTTTTCAGCTTCATAGAAATGGATACAGAAATGCTGGCAATACAGCAGGGCTATGAGAGGCTGGACACAACGTTTTTGCTTTTCCAGCTTTGCTTTCCTGAAAGCATGAACAGTGATCCCTGAACTCGGCCCTGACAGTGGAGACCTGGAAATAAATCAAGACAACTGTTAGACTAGCAACAACTATAATTAAAGATGACCTATCGACAGACACATCTATGTTTTTTTAACATTTGGTATCTTCATTTTGGTTTAACTTGAAGTTGCATCACTGATACTTCCATGTGAGAATCAGCAGATCACTACCATGTGAAATCTAGTTGTATTTCTACGTGGCCTACATGGTGGGGTAGCAGCAAGTGTTCGTAGCTGTATAGAGAAGGGACCCTAATTTGTAAATCTCAGTGGATGAGGTGGGAGCCTGGGAAGATGTCAGACAAACTATATCTTGTGAGAGCAGTAGAGCAACCCTTTTGTGTTGTCTTCAATTATGTGATGGGTGGCTGACTGTACTGTATCCTCAAGTGGCTCATCTCCATCAGCAATGGGCACATTGTTTTGCTGTACTACGAGTGCCTACCTGCATAAAAAGGTAAGAAAGAATTCATCGTTCATTGTGCAACTACAAGTGGGAATAAAACTTACAGGAAATACTTTACTGAGACAGATGAAATCTACTGGAAAGCTCACATTTACCCTTCTGAAAGGATTTGTGCTATGTGCATTATTTTTAGGTTGACATATAGAGTTATGTAGTCACTGATAGAGTTGAAAGTCTTTGGAATTTGTATGCATTGCTTGTTTCTTAGCTTGGACCTATACAGCAAAAGGCAAAAACCATTCTGTTATGGACAAAGATATTCTTTGTTATATGATATCCTCACTATTATTTACTGCATGAAAATCAAGGAGAGTGTGTGGGTATGCTCAGTTACTTCACTGTCACAAAGCCATGATAAAATGACCAGTTCCTGTTTTTAATGTTGCTACAAAAGACACAAGTAAATTCCAGCTGAATCTGTCTTCTGGAGACCTGAACACATTCCATACATGGAAAATCATGGATATAATCTTCTGTGGATGAAACAGCTGAACTCTCTTTGCAAAAAAGTTAGAAATGTTATGCCTTGTGAGCAACGTGTGGGGAAGACAGTCAGGAGATGAGAAGTGGGGTAGGCTCTTTTCAGTGAAGACCATCACAGACATGATTCCTGGGTTAATGTAGGCATTTATGAAATATTTTGGCAAGTATATAGGAGGGAAGAGGAAGAGGAGCCACCTATTACCGTTGTTGACAAAGGAAAATGTTCTGAAGGGAAACGGCAGAGCCTGTGGGACGAGCGGGCAGAGCCACCGCACGGCCTTCCTCTCACGGAGCACCGCCGGCGGCCGCGGGAGGGCGGCAGGAAGCGGTCGCTGGCAACGGAACCGCAGTCGGACACCAGGTGCCGCTGTTGGCTGCGAAGGCGCCGAGAACAACCGGGAGGGCGGCAACTCTTCTCCGAGTCACTGTCACGGCTGCAGTCAGCGGGCGGGCGGCGGCTGGAGACAGGATGCGGCGGACAGGGCCGGGCGCAGCGGCGGAGTGCTAAAGGGGGCCGTCCGG
>NW_010193865.1:0-979 GCF_000695765.1 Mesitornis unicolor | reverse complement strand
TTCTCTCTCTCTTGGGAACAGCTTATCATTCAGCTCATCAAACTGGGTTTTCATGTCAGCCTTGTCAGTTTTGATGTTGGTTTGGATATCCTCTAGTGTCTTTTCCATGGCTGCAAAGCAGAAGTGTATGTTATGAACAACAGTGTCTTCAAATTGCCTGAGCTGAGTAGCAAACTCACCCACAGTTGTCGGTGTTCATCTTCTGTCCCAAAAAACCTTCCTGCCAAAATGTTGGAATACTTAGGAGGGACACTCTGTATAAACTTCTTAGAGAACCTTTGGAAGGTACTTGACCAGGATCTGCAAGTGTTTGCTCATCGCTCATCATAGATTACCGGTCGGAGTGCCAGCTCTCTCAAATATTTGATGCCCTGCTCTATAGCGTTCCATTTAGTAAAACTACATTCTGTATCCTCTTTACGAAGATATCTTCTCTTTAGAGCTGTTATGAGATGCTCACACAAATTTCGAGTGCAGATGTCATTCCAAATGAACCTATCAATACCCTGCTCCTTGGCTAATGCTCCCAATCACTTAGCCTGTCCCCCATCCAGATCTATTGTATCTGCTCCAGTGTCCCAACACCGCAACAGCCAGGTCATCAGTGATTTACCATCCCCCCGGGCATAGCCTTTTCCTAAAATTCTTAGTTATTTCAGGGAGAGGATTTTGACCTCTGGCTGTGATTCCTCTTGAGATGGTCCCTCTCCTGCCTCTGAAATTCTCCCCCCTCACCGGGCGGTCCATTTTCTTAGAGCACTTCCGGTGGGTGGTGACTGAGGCCAACTGGACCACATTTCCCGTGTCCCTGTTGGCGACTGCCGCTCCCGCCGGCAACAAAACGGGAGCAGAGGCAGTGGCTGCCAGAGCAGGAGTGGACACCGGGGCCACTGCCAGGCACCATGGCCGGACCTGGCGCCGGGGCCGGAGCCCGAGCTGGGCCAGATATCTGACCAGAACCAGGACCGGGGATGGGACC
>NW_010193864.1:3636-3932 GCF_000695765.1 Mesitornis unicolor | reverse complement strand
ACTTCAGTCACAATAACCCTATGCAGCACTATGGGCTTGGGGAGAAGTGACTGGAAAGCTGCCAGGCAGAAGAGGACCTGGGGTTGTTCGTGGACAGAAGGATGACCATGACCCAGGAATGTGCCCTTGAGGCCAGGAAGCCCAATGGCTCCCCAGCTTTTTTGACCCCTTTAATGTGTTTAAGGGATAGGAATACAGAGCTGATTTCCAGTTGTTTAATTTCTATTATCTAAAACATCACCTTCCATTTAGAAGATGTCAAATAAATTAAGGATATGAGCTATGTATTCTTTCCC
>NW_010193864.1:0-3623 GCF_000695765.1 Mesitornis unicolor | reverse complement strand
ATCCATTCATAAGAGGAGACCCTAGTGATCAAGCTATTATCAGGTATCTGAGTATATCTCCTTTCTGCTTTACATATTAATCTGCTTAAAAGTTTCCTTTCTGTGTAAACCTAGGAAAATCCTTTCTAATTTTAGGGACTACCTTCATGTGAAGATTAATCAGAAATTAATACATCTGTTTACCTCAGTGTCAAATGTGCAAATCAGCCCACTTATATGAGGTTTTAACTACTTCTTTTGAGGAAAAATGGTATTATTTGGCATGTTTAATGCTCTGAAAATGGTGAAAAAAATATTGTGCTTGTACCTTTAACTCAAAACCAAGAACAATAACATATAGTCCAAAACAGGATAGATATTTTTAGAAAAAATCTGCAGTACATCCTTTTTTTCTTGTTGCAATGTAGAAAAAAAAAATATAATTCTGAGTTATTTCCAGATGTTTGTCAATTGAAAACCAAGACCATGTTTAACATTACTTCTCATTTTGCCCACTGCAGTAAAATTTGTCGGAACATTTCAAGCTGAAATCATGACAGATCCAGGGTCTTTAATAGAAAGGCCAGAGAGGAAATTTTGTCCCTAAGCATTGGTACGCAACTTTGTCATAGCATAGTAGTCTTCTGGGTCTTACTGTGAAAAGATGTGACATAATTTTGCTTAGAATTATATAATGCAATGTATCTTCCTGCTGTTTAATAAGAATAGCAAGGACTTTAATTTCTGAAAAATCTAATTCCAACTGACACAACTTAGGCAGGAAAACATATCTGACTCAAAAAGAAAATAAATAGTAGTTGTGTAAAATGCCAGTTGGTTTCATTAGTAGTCCTGTAGTAAATCTTTCAGTATAGGACATAAAAGCATTCTACATGGTTCCTGTTGAGTTATAGCTGAGGCTTTCATGACATGAAATTATATATTGAAGCAGGGACTGGCTACACAAAGAAATCTGAAGAATGCTTGATGCTGATAAGTGCCAAGATTTCAGAGTTTTATTCAAAAATACATATTTTTCTATGGTAATATTGGCTGAGAAATACATCAGGATGAGTATAGTTTTTCAGTACAATGGCAGATTAAATATAAGACACTGCAGGATCGCAGAAATGTATCTAAATATGCCACTAATTGTTACTACTTATGTGACATAAAAGATAACAGAATTATATAGGATGTTCAAAGAAAATATCTGTTGTGCAGCAACAGGTAAAGCATATTTGACCTACATAGCAGTTAGTAGTGAAGGTAAAGTCAAATGGATTCCACTTGTGTGCTTTGAAAATGGATGCAAGTCTTCATACTCTGTGGCATATTTGAAAAATGTTGCACTGTAAGAGGCAGCAAGAAACTGAGCTGAACAGACCACAACTAATGACAGAAATAGCTTGTGTGTTGTAGGTCTTTGAAATTAATTCAACACAAGCACCTGATTTTGGAATAAAATGGGTTATTTTATGAGCAATCACTTTTGTAAGTTTACTTTTTTAAACTAATACAGAGATATAACATTTAAAACATCAGCTAGGTTTCTAGTGGCTAGAAACCAAAAACTTTCATTTTTTTCATTTCTACATATCACACTGCACAACCGATAAAGTGTATTATGAATGCAAATGTCAGTGTCCTTAAAATTTTTGTATGCACTATATAAAGAAAGATTTTTGTGTTACTAATGTGATCTTCCATGACTGCTTGACCTGTAGTACTCAAAATGCTGGCATTTATTGTTAAACTCTTCCCTTGCAGATCCATATAATTTACTGAAAATAATTCATCAATTAATGTGCATAAAACAGAACATACAGAATAGAATAGTTCAGCTGGAAGGGACCTAGAATGATCATCTAGTCCAACTGTATCATTTAGACCAGATGTGGGATTGGCTGTGTGTGTCTTTCCTTCTAGTCTGGTCATAGTGACTAAGCTTGTTATAAAATATGAAGTGCTGCATAAGAGCTCTCTGTTAGGAGGAATAACTGCATGGATGGCTCCAAGAACTGCCATTTATGATGGCATATTTTACTCACACTTTCTAGAAAGCCAAGTGGCTCTCTTATAAATCAGTTTGACAATAAAATACTACTTGCTGCTAACCAAATGGAAACTATGCTTTTGTTTTAATGGTAAAATAGTTTTAAAATATTATTGCTTTATCTCAGCTCAAATGTAATTTTACACAGTGTGTATCCCGAGTTTCAAAAACTCTTCATACAATAAGGCCGCTAATGAATGTAGAAAAAGATATGTTCTTTTCATTTCTAATCAAGTAATGTATTCTAAAGAATGCCATTGATAAAGATCTGTTAACAAAGACTTGACGTTTCTAGGAGCTGAGTCAGAACTGAATGCAAACAGGGAAGTCATTTGTAAAACGATTACAGTGTTGTATCCCTCAATTAACTGCCAACTGAAGTCAGATTCTCTTAATGTGATTCAGTTTAACATAACAAGAGTAAATAGTTTTGCCATGCAGAACAAAATGATTATTTCACACACAGTAGAGACCTTACTTAAAATGTCAGCCAGATTATGAATTCATGCTAAATAACTTAATAAAAAGATTAATATCACTGACAACAGTGCTTCCAGATATAACTCGTTATTATGCCTAGAAGGGAAGCACTTATCTTCTTTTTTTTATCTTTTTTTTTTCTTTTTTAATCTTTTTTTTTTCCTTTTTTAATTTTTTTCCCCTGGTTAACAGAAATTTTCTTTCTTCTTTCTTCTACCACTTGAAACTAATTGGTAAGTTCAGAGTTTCATCTGTTTTCACCAAGATTATGAAAAAAAACCCATCTTTTTCTATGCTTTCCTCTTGGTTTTTAGTCCTTTGGTGTAAGGGTCTATGCAGGAGGGAAGTGTTTTTACAATGTATAACTTGTACTCAGATCATTATGTAACTCTCACCACTCCAATGCTTTGATCTAGCTAGTTTTCTTAAAGGAAGACATTGATATTGGCTCTCATCTTTCAACATATAAGTGGTCCAATTGATTTCAAAGCACACATTTTCTTCATTGTTCTTCACGAACTCCTTTTGTTTTTCCTACTCTTTGCTTTATCTTCTTTTTTTTTTTCTTGCGTAGCTATGTATTACAACCATACTCCTTGATCCTTTACACATTCTTGAGAGGTTATATGATAAGAGAATTAACTTACATTAGCATATTAAAAAAATAATTAGCTATCACTGTGGTGTTTTAACAGAGAAGAAACTAGTAGTCCTTCACTTAGCTTTCTACATGTCTTTTTTTCCTGTTCGAAAGAAGGGGGAAAATCTTCAGAGCTTTCTTTTGAAAACTTTCAAAGGAATATAAAATGGTAAGCAAATTAGTACTCTGAAAATTATTGACATAAGAATACCTTGTAGACAGGTATGCTGTTTTCAACTGTTGTCAGTCCTTATTTTGCTAAGATATATTCACTGATTGCTGAAAAATTTTTGCCAGTCTTTTTGCCAGTGAATTACTTAGAAAAACACATGATGAAGCAAACTTTATCTTACTGTATAAGGTATTCAGAGATCTGGAAAGCTAATTTTCTCTGCTATTTAGTCAGTATGGGTGCCTTACTTACTAAATAATGGGGAATCACACACAGAATCACACAGAACATTAGGG
>NW_010193863.1:0-5658 GCF_000695765.1 Mesitornis unicolor | reverse complement strand
TTTACCACAACCCTCTGCACCAGACCATCCATTTTGTTGGGTTTTTTTTTAAGATAGAGATTTTATTATAACTTGAAAGAACTTTTATCAAGGGAAGAACATTTATTTAGCATAGTAGTCTGGAATCTGTCCTTAAACACAAACTTTTTTCAACTGGCTCTGGGCACTATCTTTCCCAGCTGGCCTCCTTAGGATAATTGGGCAATTAGCCTTTGTCTCTCAGACTAATTACCAGCTCAGCCTACATGGCTGTTTCTCAAAGAAACTCAGACAAGCATAGGCAGACAAAATAGGAAAATATAGCCTTTCATGAACATCAAATGTATACATACTGTTCACAGGACTTCCCTCTCACAACCTATTTGTAGTGAAGATACAGGCCAGAGCACTTGACCAGAGGGGTCTACTGTGTAGTTTACAATAATTACCAGTTTTTACTTTCTGCCATGTAGCAAATATTAGTAACTCCTCATCCCTATCCAAGTTCCATGTGACTGTGTGTTTAGGGGTGGTGAAGTGATTTGAGAGTATTAGAATATGAGTCTGACAATAAGGAATAAAAAGGAGCGGGGGATGTGTAAGCAGAGAAGGTTCTATGCCTTCATGAATACATGTGCATCTTCCTTGTGGAGCTAAGAGAGCTGCTATTATTGCTGGGGGGGGAAGAAAAAAGGGAAGATCTTTCTTTTTCCCCATCTCCTGGAGGTTAACTGTATACAAGTATTTTACTCAGTATCACTTTTAAAATACTGTGCATGTAGCTCACCATTATAAGTAGTCTTTTGGAATGTCACAACGAAACTTAGTTAATATTACAGAGATGTATGTAGACACATTGTCCACAGCAAGTATGAAGAAATAATGATAATTAGGTTGGCTAACATGTGTTTTTTCTTTAGGAAAAGTAGAGCTTCTTAGGGCTAGCATTATTCTTTTCACATTGACTAAATGAAACTTCTTTTGTATACGTGCCTGCCTTCCAGATGTGCCATGGAAAAAGTAAGTCAATCCAGCCTAAAGCTTTCTGAACCATGGATTTTTAATTTGCTCCTTTTTTTTTCTTTTAATGCTGCACTTCAAATGTTCAAAATGTTCCACTATACAACAGTGGTTCAATAACATTATAAACCCCTGCAGAGTAAGGCAGGTTGCACGCTTCAACAAGTAGGACAGAGGACAGGAGCTCTCATAGAGAGTACTGTAGAATTCACCAAGTGGCTGCTGGCAGAGTTCAGTAACCCTCATGCTCCTTGAGGAATGCATTGCAGAATCTGATGAGCTTTTCTGTACATTTTATAGACTGCTGAGGTGAGAGTGGAGAAAAGGGGTCAGCTTTTCTAATGTTCTTCATGCTGTTTTGCCACTGAGATTGTATTCAATTACTTGGTTTGCTCATTGTAAGCCAATGGGCTGAAACATGGGTGAGGTCATGGATTGTAATAGTATAGGGATCAATGCTTGCCATTTAGAAACTGTGCAAATTGGGTTAAAAGATATTGCAACGTGTGTGTCTGAGGAAAACAGATGGTATATTTGCTCTTTTTCCGCCAGTATCAGTACAGTGGATATTTTTGTTGGTTGGGTTTTGTAAGTGATGCGGTAGAAATGGAGCTGCATAATAATATATAATATCTCTTTTTAGCATAGATACAACTAATGACTTGATAATGGAACTGTGTAATTGGAATAACTGAACTTCATTAAGTTGACAAAATAGACTGCATGTAAACTTATCTGGGTTTTGTCATGCTAGTTAAGTTCAGCTTTTGCTTAATCGAGAGAGTTACTCAGATCCAAGTTGTCACCCCCACCAAACTGCCATGTTAGTCAGTCCAGTGGAATCCATATGTGTTGAGATCATGGTTCTTTAGAAACAGAATGAAGCTGCATGTCAGTAGTTATACTCATTAGGTGTGGATCCTCTGTCTCTGACCGCTTGGATGTTGTCACTGGGTTTGCAGTGTTCCATGACTCTCGAAGTCACTGCTGGAGATGAGTCCCTCAGGACTTTGCTTGCATAGTTTTATTATCATTGCATTGAATTCTAAAGAGATGGTCTATCTTACCCCTGAGACACACAGATTAAAACAAACATAAGCAAACACTGCACACATTTCTTTGCCTAAGTTTTAATAATTTTTCTGGACTGCTCTGCCAAGAGCTAGAGTTATGTTTTCTAGCCTAATCGGGCTTGATTATTCGTCTCATAGCTTACATTCTCAATTCTGGAGACTTTCTGGCTCAGCTCACTTCTTTGACTTTCTTTGTCATGGATATGACAGCAGCAAGATATTTTGTATTTCTCTTTTCTTTTTTTAATAACGTCTCATAATCTATTTGCCATTCTGACTGCCATGCAACAGTGAGCTGATGTTCTCAAAGATTGGGCAACAACAAAATAACTAAGAATGCATTACTGTATAAATCTGCTTAGAATACACTTATTCAAGTACACTCCTTAACAATGAATTTTGTCTGTTTATTTACCACTCAATATAATGAGATTCTTCTGAAAATCTTCAGTACACTTTAGACTTGACTATCCTGAATAACAGTGTATCCTTTGTAAATACATGATCATTCTGTTCACTCCTTCTTTCAGGTCATTTACGAACATATTGAACTGTGCAGGCTCTTATGCAGATGCCCCAAACCCTCATAGCTAGTAGCTAGCACAGTGTTGCATTCTCTTTGTTTCCCTTATTACAAGGGAGTTACAGCTGATGATCAAAATCTGAGAGAAAGCTTGCTTATTATTCACAGAAAGCCTTCCCATTTACTGCTGTAAGTATAATTCCCTAATGTATTCACATATGCTGTTGGTAACCCAGACCTCTACAGCTTCTCAAAGTGTCCAGGGAAACAAGATTATTAAAACTACATAAATATATTTCAATGTTCTATGTTGTGAATATCATGCACATTGTGATTATTGAAGATAAGATGATAAGAAGATTCTCTGTTACAATAAGCAAATATAAACCACCTTGAATTATGGGAAACTGTATGTAAATCTCTCCGAGCCTACCTCAAGACTTTTGCTGGTTTAATAATCTTAATTTCAGTTACTTGATTTAGATACAATTATTTCCAGGTCAGGCTTCTGAACGTAAGATCAAAAGCTGTCATTTTGTTGCTGTCATTTTGTTGCTGTAACTAGCTATGTAATAGCTAGTTCATTTTCATGTCTAAATGGTGCTCCCAAAACATGGTGACAGAGGTTGACAATCTAGTCATAATTACTTATGCAATTTCATCTTGCTTCTGGAGCTTCTCAGTAAGATTCTCAAATATGTGGATTTTTTTTTTTTTAAATCAGTGGCAGTACTATGAAAATCCAGAAGAACTGTTTCAACCAATCGAAGTGGCATTACATTCAAAATTAACTGTTTTGCTTCTGGAATATTTAGTAAGTGCAAAGGTCTGTCTATTGGATACTGTATCAATAAAAGGTTTAAAGTGAAAGTTGTTAAACTCCTCATGGACTTCAGGTGCTAAATTTAAAATGCCTCATTTTTAGGAAAATTTTTAAGCAAACCATAGCAGCTGCTCTGAAGTTTGTCTTCCTTTTACTTCTTTACTTAGCCATTAAGTTTAACCATTCATAAATGTCTGAACTTAAAGCCACTTTTTAAGGTAATAAGTTTTTTTAATTCCAATACCTGTTTCAGTCAGAATAGTCAGTGGAGAAACATACTGCCTTGATAATTTATGTATAAAAGTGTTCTTTTCAAACTACAAAATTGCACAGAATTACAGTTATGCAGATTATCTTAATGTCATCTATTAAACTAGTGAAAATCAGAACCTACTTTACTGGAACCTGTGGAGTTAGAGTAGATTGCTATGATATCCTTCTAAATTAAAAAAAAAAGTGAAATTTTCCTTTTTTTTACATGAAATTTAGGTTTAAGTTAAAGTACTGCAAGCCCATTATTCATAATGAGATTGGACAAGGGTTATTCATAGCAGAAATCTATCCAAAATACCAATGGTCCATTAAGGATAAATGTTTTTAAAATGCTGATTCCTTTGTGCAGTCTTCCCATAAGAAGCACAATAATGTGTGATGCTATTTACCTCCTTCAAAGTTAACTTTTTATCATTTTTTACAGTTACAGCAGTATACTGTATCCTTGCAACCAGGAATCCATTTACCTTAAAGCCATGCAGCACCAGCCTCCTCCACTGAGTCTATTTTTAGTAGCACACCAAACCACAACACGTTGTTCTAGATGGAAGAAAAGGTGTACAAATCATAAATCTCCCTTTTTCAAAGCAGTTGAGAAAGGTGAATGCAGATTATCTGAAAAACTGAAACAGAGATCTCTAAAAATAATACATCGGTCAAAGTTTGCTTTGTGCTCCCTTTTCCTTTTCTCTGTTTTATTTTTCTTATCATCTTTTTGTTAGTGCAGAACAAAATGTGGTCATTCCTTCAGGTGACTTTGATTATAGGAGAAATCAAGCATGAAAAAGACTGTTACAATCTGATAAAATTCTTGTTAAACTGAGGGATCATTTATATCATAAGCCATTATCTCTTAGCACTTGAACTTTCACATCCTGAAGCTATCTCTTGGCAGCAATGCTTTTTATTAAGACAATCAAGATTGATACTAAAATTCATAGTCCCTGATTTCTGATACTGACATTTTTTACTATTATTAATAATGGGGCTATGGATATATATTTCAAATGGGTAAGAAAATAAGTAATATAAAAATGAAGTGGGAAGAAGAATTACATTCTGAACAAAAGAATGCACTTACAGGCTAAGAAACATATAATGTAGTAGAAAATGCGAAGCTAATAGTCTTTCTGATCTGAAAAGCTATGTGAGATAAAAGGATTAGAATACCACAGATTTCTCAGCAAACATTTGACAGAGATGTAAGGATAATGCAGTTTTGAAACATGAAGAAAATAAAAATTACTAAATCCTATATTTTTTCAAATTTTTATCACAAAAAAGTGACTTATACTGTACAATTTACGGAGCTTCTTATTTGCTATAGTCTTAATTTCAAGACTAGCTTGTGGAATTTTTCTCAGTTCAGGTTGTAAAGATAGTTAGAAGTCATGATTTGGACAACAAGGATCAAGTTCAGAATCTTGCTCCTACTGAAGTTATTTGTGTTTTCATGGGCCACATCATTGATCCATATTTAAAATTCCAGTTACTTTCAATGGAAATTCTATATTCTGTACAAGCACAAGCCTTTTCTGGCAATGTTGTTGAAGTGCCTAAGGATGTGTCATATAGATAATATTACACACATTTTGTTTTAAATTGAACATTGCTCTTATCAAGTTTACATCATTCAGACTAGGGTTATTTATGCTGAGTTTCCACATTCCACCTAAAATCAGAGGAATACTTTATATGAAATATTTCAGGTGTTCAGGAAAGGGATTAGAGGGCAAAAGAAACTCTTGCCTATATTCAGTAAAACAACAAACTTGATGACCTTTCCCAAGCCATGTTCTGTTGCTTGCTTTGGGCTTTGGAATATAGCAGAGAAGTGATTTATTTCAGATACGTTTTTGCCTAAATTTGACTGTTTTAACTATTAAAAAAAATCTGCATACTTTACAGAGACATCAATTCACAGTTATAGTGTTAGTTTTAAGTGTGATAGCTGGTAATATATATAT
>NW_010193862.1:6309-18016 GCF_000695765.1 Mesitornis unicolor | reverse complement strand
TAAAAATAATAAAAAATAAAAAATAATCAACAGAAGTAAACTAGTTGCTACTATATTTTTAGTCATTACTATTACTATCGTGTCCAAAGCTTGCACAAATACAGAATGCTCACTTCTGAAAAAGTTAAGTTTTTGAAGTGTGATATAATTCATAACAAGAATGTAAAACATTGAGTTTTCTGTAAGAATATATTAAGATTCTCCATGCTCCAGGAAAATGACACTTTTGCACACAGCAAAAAAAGCTAAATACTGATGGGAAAAAATTGTGGTTTTATGTTCAGGATCAGATCAAGTTTTACTTAATTGTGACCCACTGTTGGAAATCAGTTGCCTTCTCTAAAAAACTACTGTACTGAGCAATACTGTCACTGCTTAGATGCAGTGATATTATTATAGAGGAGCTGACTATTTGGAGTAAGCAACTGAAGAGTAATTCAGCTCATTATTATTTCACACAACTTTGTTTTCAGTACGTCTTTTTTAAAATGTTTTTTTCTGGCAGATGGCAAGAGTCTCTACACTGAATTTCATCCCAGAATAAAACTTCATGACTGTACTAAAAATTACGAAAACTTGATGTAGCATTGCAGCTCTGACATAACACTTACTAAGTGATATTATTCTTGTTAAAAATATTACAAACAAGTAATACCCTAAGAGTTGTAGAACTTATATTAGGAGACAATTTGAATATCAAGCTCCACAAGTGATTACTTTTGTTTTCTGTGTATTTGTTATCCAGGATGTAATAAACAGTATTATTTAGAAGTGCTTTGTTGGTAAAGCCTGAAGGAAAAAAAAAAGCTCCATTAAGTAATGCCTGTATTTTTCACCAGGTGATCAGAGAAGTTAATATAGATTTAAAACAGTATTTTAAAATGTCCAAAAAGCCTGTAGGCCATTACTGACCTCCCACTGACTAACATCTCTGCACAGAAACAGTTTCTCAAACATACACATTTAATTGACTACAGTTTGTGGTATTCTGCCGTTGTGTGTTTGGGAGTTTTTTATAATCTGGATTTTTACAAGGCTAATAATTTCCTAGGTTGTTTGAGACTGGAGTTAAAGGAGACATCTTGTACACTGTTCAGCAGAAATTCAAAGTATCCTTATACTTCGATTGTAACTATATCCAACTAGCATTCAGATATCACCACTAAAAGGCAACTCTGTCTCCTTCAAAAAACATTTCCCCTAAACTCTGATATGAAACTTTATGGGAAGAAAAATAAACAAATATTGTTTGTTTGTTTAAATGACTAAATGATAGACATTTGCTTCTTGGAAAATGCACTTTAAACATTGTTAATTAGTAGTAATAAAATACTGTGTGTTTATAATGTCTGGATTTTGAGACAATTTTCAATTATATTAATTATATTTTTAAAAGGTTAAACTATACAGGAAAGAGATATAGGAAAAAAATCGAAGTCCAAATTGCCTATCTCAAACAAAATATACATAGCTCAAGTTCAAGTGTTCCTCCTTTTGACTCATCCTATTTATACTGCATATCTACCGTATGCCATTAAGTCTTTTTATTTAAGTTCTGGTTTTCTTTTGGCCTAAAAAAAATAAAGAGGTGAAAAAAAATGCATGTAACTGTTTTAACTAGACATCTGGATGAGAAGACTTTTTGCTACACATGATGACTTCCTGCAGCATATAAAGTAAATTGCATGTATTTTTTTCTGTCAGAAAAGTAAATCAGTATGATGAAAGCTAAATTGATGAAAACAAAGCTTAGATAAACGATATACTGGCACACTTTGCCAGCATAATGAATTTACACAGATTTAGCTAGATACATTCAAACCAAAACCTAAGGGAAGCCAACTTATATTGGTGTCATAGCTATGTCAACAGTTCCAAAGTTAAAAAAAAAAAAGGGACATGCACAGCTTCACAATTTTTCCAGACAAAATTACGTTTTGGCTACAACCAAAGTAGCCTCCCTGTGAAAAGCAGGAAAAGAGACCATACAGTCCTCTTGCTGAAGTACTCAATGAGGATCACTCTCAGGTTGGCTGTTTTCTTTGCACAGCTGCTTTGAAACTACAGATGAAAGATGGAAATATAAAGAATAACGGATCTTAAAATAATTAAGGTAGCTCCTAAAGATAATGACATCAAAAGATCAAACACAGAGAGCCACAAAAAAACTTACTGGTGGGTTTTTTCCTTCCATTTTTCTATTAACTGTGATCCCCATGGAAAACATACCATCATGGTATGCACTGAAAACCACTATCAGGATACAAACAAAAGCATTAATCTTTTAATCTGAAAGAATGCTCACTACCCAAATAAATACCAAATTAATGCATCCAGAGGAACAAATTTAGTAACTCAAGGTTGGAAATTATATCTCAAAAAAGGTCACCAACTACCTACTGGACTTCTTAAGTAGGTTAATGTTGTAGCTTCAACTAAAGAAATTAAAATTTTCTGTAGAAAATCTAAGTCAGTTTGGAAGCTGCTCTGTAAAAAATAAAAAAACTACAAAAAAAACCCAAACAAACAAACAGAAGTCCGAACCTTTATGATGAATCAGACTGCATTTCTTCCCTGCCAGTCTCACATAAAAAAAAATAAAATAAAAAAGGCAATGTTTTTATTGTAACACAGTGTGGTCTCAGTCATACAGTCAGTTCATAAATACCCTGTCATGAACGGGGCCAGATGCAAGGAAATAATCAGAAAACCTTAATCTTACATACAGAAATATTCTTCTTAGAACTTGTTGTAAAATGCTATTGAAACATATTAGAAAACGTTAATTAGCTAAAACTGAACTTTCTGTGGAAATAACTGCGTAAATAAGCATGCATGCTCACATACATATACTAACATACAGAGCCACTGAGAAATCCCTCGGCATTTATAGTATTAGTTTGGGATTCAAGACATTTGGGCTCAAAACTCAAACCAGGAGGGTCCTAGTGAGAAGATAATCTCCTAGCCCACAGAAAAAACACTGGAATTCCTTACCAAGCTTGAGTTACTCATGTATCCCTTGTGGTTTAGGACCACAGGTACAGCCATGAGATTTTCTTCAGTTGTGCTTCCTTCACATTAACATTCTAAATAAGGTTAACTTGGACACCTCCTGCTCAGGAGTGTTTATGAGGAGATTATTTTCCCTTGGAGACCACACCTCCTGCACTGAGTGGTCAGCCATGTCAGCTTTCAGCACCAACAGACATTCATCTAAGGTGATAGGTATTGTGGTTTGGACATGATGCAGAAGTATAATGTTTTTCCTCCTCCATTTATAGTATGAAAGACTGAATTGAACAAAATTAGTTCCTTTTACTCTGAGGGTGGCCTGGTCTCAGACACAGGCCTGAATGAGCTATTTATCCAAATGAGAAATTACATGAAACCCACTTGAGAGTCAGCATCTGCTATAGCCAGCATTATCTTAAATAATATCTTCAGAACTGGTGCCAAACAAAATGAAAATCAGCTGAATCTAAAATGCCAGCAATTCTAAGAGTGTTCAGGTAGCTCTAGAAAGAGGAAGTGCGAGGAAAGTGTAAGCAGACGTCTTCAGATCTACTGAAGACAGAAAATCTCATTGACTCATCTTGAGCATTGAAGTGAAGGATCTCATTTTGAGCAAGTGAAGTTCTCTGAACTGGCTTGCTTGCAACTTTGAGACTGAAAAAAACCTTGTAGTAAAACTCCATTGTCTTGCAATCTTCAGAGGTAATGAACAACTTACAGAAAAAGTGCTTTTCTTTCCTTTGAAAATGCTGAGGGATCCCAAGGAAGAGAAAAGAAGTAGAGGAAACGAAGAACGTATTGCTGGGATTTTTGTGAAAAGGAGTCAAAAGTAGAAACAGATGGTTTTCAACTCTGATGGAAAAAAAAAAAGATGAAGCTACTTTCTATACCACAATATACTGTCAGCTCAGAAAAACTGATGGTCTAAAGACCAAACAAAAACTTAGAAGAAAAGCACATGTGTAATTGTAAACATCAACAGTTATCAACATTATCAAAACTGGAATTGTGATTTTAAAAATAACCTCTCCATTATAAAAATAATACTATAAAGTATGAAAAGGCTTATCTCAAAAGGTGTCACAAAAGTACACATTTGCTGCTCTGTGACACTGATTTATGTTTAAATCTATGGCTCTTTCACAGATTTTCCTTTCAGAGGGGATGTGCTGACAAAACACACATCTACCACATGTTTTGCAGACAAGTTCATTCTGCCTGTGCTTGGAGCTGACTAGGAAAAGATAAAGCCAAACCAGAAGACATACAATCACTTTCCTGTATTTCCCCAAAAGGAAGCATAAAACAGAAGAGGCAAAATACAACTTCTACTTTTGTAGTTGTAGTAGTAGCAGAAGACTGGCAAAATATACTTTTAAGGGGCTTACAGAGAAGCTCAGAGTTATTTTTCTGCTTAAAAGTAGATCCTGAGTAATTTATCAACATATCAACATCTTAGTTCCTGAAAAAAGTACTGGAACTGCTGGTGAGATAGCAGAAGTAGTGTCTCCTCCCTTCCAACAGTTTTTCTGTACTCAATTTCCTTTCTCTTCTCTATTCTCACCTACAAACGTATACAATACCAGTAAGAAGCTTTTGGTTTTTAATACGCTTTTTTCCTATGTCACTACTTTACTGTTTTGCTTTTGATTCTATGTGCATTGTCACTAGTTTGCAAGATGGGGAGAACACACATTCAGAATAAACTCAATAAACACAAACACAATCATAACTTAGTAAAGCTTTACACTAATAAAAAACAAGTATCAGAAAAATTCATTCCTCTATATTAGCATATATAATAAAATATTCTGATGTATAGCTGAAAGAAACTTCTGTTGAAAGTACTCTGAAACACTAGACTTTGTACATTTTGAGAACCTAACAAAAAAGTAGTAAATATGACAAGAAAATAAGAAAAGTGGAAATCATGACACACAAACACTCACTGGGTTTAAAACCTACTGTTCCCGAGTCAAGATTCTGTAACTAATCAATTAAGTTAATTAGCTCCAAAAGTAAATTTAAGATTTCCTAATGCCACATATTTTAAGTAACTAACATATAGGTTAACTGTTGGCTAACATATTTTAAATAACTTGGCTAACTTTTCAACTCAAAACTGTACTTCAGTAAAAAAGAATGCTACCTTTTCATGGAAAAAAATCAAAGTTGTATTTTCCTAATTTCTATAGAAAAAGTTTATGGAACTGCTGCAGAAATATTACTACATGTTCTTACCATATCCTATAACAAAAGGATTCCAACAAAGCCTCCCTAGAAGCTGGCCAATTAAAGGGAACTGCTGGATTGCTACAATTGAATCCTGTTAAAACATAAAAACAAATAAAAAGATAATAAACATACTGCACATCAAAAGTAGGTTAGGAGAACTGTTAATGATACAGATTGTTGTAAATTACAATCCAAATAGTTTTGCTGTAAATGCTCTGGAAACAAAACACCTCCAGGTATGTAATAAAAGCAGAACTTCCTGAAATTGGTTATAATGTCATAATTCAAATAAGTTAAAGCTTTAGTGAGTAATTTTCTCAGCTGATACTGAATTATGATAGAAAATGTGTTCATATGCCTCACATCCAGTAATCAGAAAACAGTATTAGTAACCAAGATTTCATTATGACAAAAGCACAGTTAAACTATATTTATGTTGATACTCACAGCTTTAATATACTGTCTCATAGTTTCTGAAGAAATTAATACCTACTATGGCATAAAACTAGATAGCTTTCTGTTACATTTGCTTGCTTTCTTTAAATTATCTTACATAATGAATAGCCAGAAAGAAAATGCAATTTAACTTTTAACCAAATGCAAAGCAGCTTCACTGTAAAAGTAGTAGACAATGTTTTATATACAGTTCTGTGTAATCAGTCTTTATTTTTCCATTTTTGTAGCTTTACTATCTAATAAATGAAGGCTTGTAAAAATTGTGCTGTGCTGAGATAACATGTAAGTAGCAGGAACGATAACCATCTCCTGTTGCTGCAATAAATTTATTTGTCTCACTTTTGGGGCTAGCCCTAGACTTTCTTGGGCCATATTCACAAGGTCCATTTCAGGCTAAGCCTCAGATTATTTGAAGAAGTAACATTAAAAATAGATATTTCCCCCCCCTTTTAAGAAAAAATGACATATTTAACTATGGGAAGAAACACCACTTCCCCAAAATTATTTATTTAAAAGTTAAATTCAGTTCAGAAAGAAATAACTCTGCAGTCTTCAGATGTATTTAAAAAGAAGTACTTCAATAAGAAGTCTGCCTCATGCCATAACACAGCATTTCTAAAGCTAATTATACTGAATACATACACTAAAAAAGCCACGCTCAGAAAAACATATATACAACTAAACATAAACAACTAAATTTACTTTAAAAAAAAACCACTCTAGTGAGAACTGAAAATAATTAAATTACTAAACAGAACATCCAACAGCATATGCCAATGATCTGACCATGCTGCTAGAATTCACTACCTGTACCACAACACTGGGGTTAACGTGTCAACAGACGCTCTGAGATTTAAAGGATCAGCTATAGTTTTGCATGTTAAGGCCTTTAAATAATCAAATTTATGACCTGACAACCAGAATCAAATTCTTGTTTATTTTAAAGAGTTTTTTAAAGAGGCTAGAGCATTGGCTGGGAAATCTCACGTGACAACACCCAATCAAGAAGAAAAAGCTCCTTTCACAATAAATTAGGGAAACAGGAAGCACACTCCTGCTTGCATTACCTGTGACTGTTTCCCCAATTTGCCTCTCTGATCCAGCAATACATTAGGTCAATAACACAAACCTCTATGCTACTGTTAGCTTCTGGCTTTGTCAAAACATGGTGCAGTTTTCAAGGGTGCTTTCAAAAGAAGACACTCTTCCTTTTGACATTACTTACCATATGCTTTAAAGTTTCATAAATTTGATGTAGAAACTCCTGGAGCTGGGGCAATTGAAGGCACACATCCTTCTGGGATTCCAACATAGTGGCTTGACCCCATTCAATAGCTTTATCCAACCAGTATTTGAAGTTCAGTCTGGGTACTGTAGCATCCTGGGCCATTCCACAACTCTGAAAAAAAGACTAACTTCACATCAGGCAGCATTAAACACAGACTTCAGGCCAAGAATGAAAACAGGAAGAAGGGTTTCTGCTAACTTTTTTTGTGTTCACATGTGAAGGGGGTTGGGAGGAGTGTTTTTGCATTTACATTTCATAAGGGTGCCAATTTTCTTAGTAGTAGAAAGAGGGTAAGATAATAACTTCCTCGTGACAAAGTAGCAAAGGGAGCACAGTAATCAGTAAATTACTTTAGAATGTACCACCCAGCCGTGTGTCAGGCTTTTACTATCTGAATTTGTCATCACCAATATTTCAACTCAAAGAATATTAGAATAATGTGAGTTTGCATTTATTTAGACTGCTTTGCATGAAAAACTGAAAAAGCCCATTTCAAGATAAATGAAAGCCTAAAAATAAGGCTCAACCAAAACAAAAGGGGTTAAGGGGCCTTTGCCTGTTGTAAATTCTGCATTTGTAATTGATCATTAGTTTTAAGTGCTAAAAGAGTATTCTCCTTAAAGGAAACTAATAAATTTAGTATCTCAGGTCTGGTTTTAATTATATTATTACACAAAGGAGAGAGAAAAAATATGACCAGATGCAGCTTTACATATAACTCCATTCTGAATAAAACCTATATCCAATGGCACACTTCACTGTAAAAACTGGGTCTTTGAGAGATGAGTATTATTGCCAAGCCAGAATGTTAAAACCTAATCAAATTGCCACAGTAAGAGACACCAAAAGAAACTCAACCTACATTTTTTTCTGCTTTGCTATTATATTTTTTGTTGGCAGAAGGACAGAGAATAGCACAGCAGGCACTACACCAACCTTTAAAACTCTGAAAGAAACACCTCCTAGGCTGAAAGAACACATGAGCTCTCACAGCCATTCAGTCATTGTTCTTTCTGTCAAGACTGTAAAGACAACTGTCAATTAACACAAATGTGGTGGCAGTTCTCAGAAATGAATTGTTGCCCACTTGGAGACAAATTCAGACTCACAGAAGCAACAGAAATCCGAATATTTACCTTTGCAAACTACAGACATGGAACACCCTGAACCTGAGCAGCAGCTCTGCAAATCAAGCCTGCTTTATATAGCTAACCTGCACAAACACAACTTACACAGCATCCTAATCTGAGCAAGATAAAAAAATTTTCTGCCAGGAAATTAATTTACATGTTTCAGCAAACTAGTCAACCTGTTTGATGTTCCCAGGTAAGATTAATCCTCGCAGATAACTGAAAAATAAATCCCCTATATCCTTCCATAAGCAAAGGACTTGCACTAAAAAAAACACAACTACACATTCTAAAGTTCAGAGTCTGTCTTTAGAAGGATCAGTCCTGAACTTGCTCATCTCACATCATTTTTCTGACGAAACAGAGTTCTGTTTCTAAAACAAAGTTCAGAAATTTTAGCTGCAGTCTAATGCTCATTCATGGACAAGTTCATAAGTAAAAATGGAGAAGCGAGTTTTCTGTCCCATTTCTAAAGTGGATTAAGGGACAAATAAATGTATTTTTCTGAAACTGCTCAAAATACTATAATATCTGAAATAAGAAAAAAGTGGTCTATATGACTAAGAAAATAGGTAATACACGGTGTGTATCTGTAATAACCTGAGGTACATGCACTGAAAATAAAAGGGAAATAAACTTTTAAGAGTGACACAAATAACAATTTTTGCACTCTTTTTGGTGGGGAAGATGCAAGGTTGAGCTCTTCAGCAAAGCTTTATGTAAGAACTACTCTTGCCAACTCAATGGTAGAAGAATACCTTACAGCACCTTACAGAACAGAATGTAAATTTTCAAAAATTACCATCTCAAAAATTCTGTAAGTGCTAAGAATATTGCTATTATCTGCTTTGCAATACAGTCAATTCATATTCTTATAAAACTTATCCTGAGATCTACAGAAGAGTATATTAAAGTGACATTTCCAAGAATTGCTGCATTGTTCATACAGCCCAAGGCCCCTGTTTAGCATTTAGTATGTGTTTCAAATGACCTTTAATTAAGAACACGCTTAATTTAACATGCACTAATATTTTGCTGCATCACAATGCTGCTTATGCCACACTAAAAACAAACAAGCAAAAACAAAACAGAAAAAAGAATAATCCCAAGCACCTGTTCTATTTGCAATAGCATGATTTTTAAGTTCTACTTATGAGTTTATTTTCTTTAGAAGCCTCCAATTAAATAGTTATTTTATTGGTTGTTTATTTTAACCATAGAATCTAGTCCTGAAAGGAGCAGTTGTATTAATATACCTTACTCTTGTCTTCACCTCAGCATTACTGGTAAGCATACAGTAAAATTATTGAAAGTATAGATAACACAATTAAAAAAGAAAACATAACACACTAAATCTGATACACAGATTTAATCTCAAAAACTGTCACAAGATATATAGTTTATTAAAAAGAGAAATATAAAACTATTAGCTAATTGAATGTAATTTAAACTCTCAAATCAAAGTAAGACACAGAACTTATTAAAAGACCTACAAAAGTTATAGATAATAAAGACTAGATTAATAATTTGACTTGTCACACTGTCATGTGTATTCCTGAACACCCTTTCAGGTTCATTTTCACTCTTTTCAGTTAGTTGGGATTCATTCAGTTAGTAGTTAATTTCAGTTGCCAAAAAAAAAAAATCAAAATTTGCTTTTTATTTATGACTGTTTAAAAACAATACAAGAATTTCAGAAGTTGGTTTTACTGTGAATTACCTTAAAATATCCTTAACTTCTAGAAAGAAGGGAATGAAATAGTATTTAGTCCTCCTCTTTCAGAAGCCCCAGTCAAACCCTCCTGGTCTTGTACTTTCAAGCACAGGGAACCCTGTGGAGTTCAGGCATGAGGGAACTTGTTATATCTTTCAGAAGCTGAAGGCAGCATTTCTAACAAGGAATGGATTAGCTTTATTCTGTCAAGTGAGCTATCTGGATTAGTGTCTGAAATGTAACACTTTAGTCAGTAACTTTTGTCACCAGATCTTGAGGCAAAGCCCCTACAGTATATCAGGGCACTCCACTTAACAGTTACTGCTACTTGCTCCTGAACACACACATACAAATACCAGTCACAGTCTTCTACGTTAAGACATACCTGAATACTAGCCCTCTGCGACAGTCAGTCAACTATCTGCAAGAGAAGAAGCTTTCAGAAACTTTGCACAACTATCTCCTTATCTGTAGTTTGAAATATTTGTCCATTCCACATGTAGGGTTCTAAAAGAATTAATTTTTTTTTTCTCTAGAACTGTAGAAATATTTTTAAGTAAAACTGTAAAAAGATAAAAATCAAGTGAAAGCAAAGTAACTTCTTCACTACTACAAATTCTGAAACTAGCACTCAGATACAAGAAAAAGAAAATATGCAGTTGCTAAAACATTACAGCTCCTCAGAAATAATTTTTGTCAATTATAGAAAATTCAGTTATGAACTTTCATAGCTTTCAATGTCCCCAAATCTGGCTCTAACAGACTGCCAAAAATAATACTAAACTTTTATTACTTAGTTTGTCTTTAACCTTGTAAATTCATCTGTTATTAAATAAATAAAAGCATTTCAAGTAGAAGGAACTTTGACATAACATTAAGGTACAATATTGCCATATGTCACAGCATTCCAAATAAACGTGACAAAAACTTGCATTCAAGGTAAAAAGCTCTCATTTTTGTATTTTCCCTTGAACCAGTAATAGTAGCTCCACACTCCAAACAAACACAACACTTCTCATTACTCCATCACCTCTCTCAAATCTTGCCCATGAGCTTGTGAGGAAAAACAGAAAACAAGAAAACAGTTAAAATACTTATATGACATAAGAGTCCAAAGGTCCCAAGCAGAACAGGTCACCATTGAGCTAATAAAACACATAAACATACATTCCAAATTATTTTTAGGGTTGTTAACACTTACAAAAACAGTAGAACAGTCCTTTTATGCACATTTATTACTCTAGTAATACAGGAGAGTAAGCCTAGGAATCAGGAGACTAGATATTAGGTAAGCACTTTAGTACATAATATAATCAAAATACCATAACTTTGACTCTAGAGTTAATCACTCTTAACTCAATTATGGTACAGCATGGTTGATACACTAAGAGAGCAGAAGACTATCAATGTGCAGTTTCCATGGTTCAAAGATTATTACAATCATTTATATTTTACTATTTATACAACTTACTATCTAATGGATGGTATTTTGAGGTTATGCCAACAGAAACAAAAGTAGCAGTTATCCAGAACAGATACTATTTTCTCATTTATTATTTTTCTACGTAAAAAAACTATTACTTTATTTCACTTTGTTCCCATAGGTATACTTTTCATCTTCACCTTGACAACTCTCATTTTACTTGCCAAGAACAAAAAGAAAATGTAATACATAGTTACTTAAGGAGTAAGATCAAACATGATGTATTTTCTACTTGAAAGAAAACCTGTTACTAGCCCCCTCGCCAAATAAATTCAGAAAAAGTTCATTAGGAAAAAAGTGAATAGTTTTTTTTTAGAAACTTCAGAAAGCCACAAGAGTAGTAAAGACTATGTTAAAATTTAAAATATATATTATTTATTCCTGTC
>NW_010193862.1:316-6278 GCF_000695765.1 Mesitornis unicolor | reverse complement strand
ATTTTTCACAGTGTCCCCTGTTGAGATATTAGGTTCACAGCCTGGTTTATAGGCTGGTATTAATCTATACTCACTGGCAGTCTAACAGTCAAGAATAATCTAGAGAACAATTTCCATCTTGATTCTGGACAGTGTGCTTACATCAAGTGTTGGTAAGTGCTGATTTTTTACTTAGTAACTTCTCAGATAAGAGCAAGTTTGCCTATTCCTCTTTATGCCTACACCCACAGATATTTTACAGCAAGAACAAACCACTATTACAGAAAACTGCCTGTCTACATGCAGACTTTCCAAATAAAACAAATTTCATGCAAATATGTCTTCCTCTGTAAATAAAACCAAAGAACAGAATTTTGCCAAAAGAAAGAAATCAATATTGGCTAAGCAGTGTGCAAAATCTGGAAAACTAAATAGCTATCAAGCAAACGGTTGGCATTATCATCCAACATTTAGACTAACGGTTCTCCTAAAGAAAGTAATTAACTTACCTATTTTGCTCCTCTGCATTTGTTTCCTCTACTTATTCCATTAATTAGTATTTTAAGAGTTGCCATATCTGTCTTTTGAATTACATTATCAGGTCTCACTGGAAAAGGAGCCCAACCTTCATCTTTAAGGGACTGTGGTCACCAGTAGGGCTACTTTTGTGGACAGCAAGTATATTAAACCTCTTGCACAGCTTTAATCTGAGCAACACTGCAAACAGCAAAATTATGTTTCCAGTTGTGTTCTGATGCCCTGCAGGACTGGAGAAGACTTGATGCCCTGAGGAAGCATGCATTTGCTGTGATTCATACAAGACCTCCCTTTCTAGAACACTGAAAACATTACATATCCCTCTGCCTCAAAAGGACTATATGATCATAATGAAGACTTCTCATTCATCAAACTATAAGCTTCATGACCAAATAAATATCTATTATCCTTTCCTGATAACAGTAACCACTTCACACAAAAATTAATATTAAAACTTTCTGGGTCTAATGGCAGGCTTGTCTTACAGCAGCAGATCTTCCTTCTGACTTACCTTATTTCAAGAGGCTAAGAATAAGACCTTCTCTAATGGGTAAGGCAGAAATAATATCTCAGCACATCCATCTAACTCTTACCTTTTCCCTAAGGGAACAGTGAAAGACGTGAAAGACATTTAGGAGTGATATCGCTGAATTTTACAGATCTTATTTGTTACCTTTCCACAATGAATCTTAACAGGACAACAAGGCAATTAACTATTACTTCCACACACAAAAGATGTAATTACCAGCCCTCAGATTGGATTGCTATGTTATTAGGCACAAACTGAAAACGCAGTCTGATCACAAGCCACTTTCCTACAAGAAACACACCAACTAAGTTATTAAGACTCCAACACCACAAGTATTTTTTGTATTAAAAAAAAGTTAAATTTAACAGGAGAAAACAGTCAATGAGGTAAAGTATCTCCATATCTCTGGCAGAAGTCTCTGTGCAATTCAGAAAAGCACCGAACCATTTGATGTCCTAATTTGAAAGAATTTGAGTGTCAGGACTAGCCAGACCAAAATCCAGCAAGGCCCACATAAAGCTGTCCAAACCACTAGGCAGAGTATTGGATTTAAGTACAAAATGGAAATTTGTTTCAAGGCAAAACTGCTGTTACTCTCAATGGAGCCTAAATGTCATATGGTGCATTCAAGACGCTACAAATCTTATCTACACAAGAGCTCACCAAGTCAGTACACCAGAAAAGTTAGACTTGCTAGCAATAACGGCAAATTCTTGTCAGATGTAACTTAATTGTTTGTACCCTTTCACCCCCTAAGCAGTCTGCCAGCTAATGTGTCACTCAGTAGCACATGGGCTATCTGACAAGAACTTTGACTACAAAGTTTTCATTATCCTCTTCTGGCAAATACTATGCTCCCACACAGCTTCATGTAAGCCAAAGCAAAGATGTGTATGAATTATAATTACCTAGACACAGAGTCATTTTTGTACCAAACACAAATTGTATTTTCTCAGTTAAACTTTTACAACTGGTTATCACTGTCTCCTTCAGCTTAAATCCTCTATTAGACACTTTTACTGTAACTTCACATGCCTAAATGGCTTTCTTCAAACTTTTCTCTAAAGAACAACACTTCTTCAGAAAAAAAAAACCAAACAACCCTGATCTGGGGGTGCTGGTTGACAGCAGGCTCAATGTGAGTCAGCAGTGTGCCCTGGCAGCCAAGAGGGCAAATTGCATTTTGGGGTGGCTCATGCCAGAAAATCCTCTTCTTCCAACTAAGCTGTGGAGGAGATTCTGCAAATGGGTAGCATGGTCCAAAAACAGCCACCTTTGTTTCAACATTAAAATAAAAAAAAAAAGGAAGGGAGGAGCAGCAGGGACAGGGACACGATCTACTTAGATGCTGAAAAGAATGACTAGTCTTTCTTCAATTAAATTGTAAGTTAACTCTAAAGGGCTTCATATTTCCAGCAATTAGGCTTCTTTAATAGCCATGCAATTTTGCTAAGTTCAAGCTTCACCCCAGACTTACAAAGATAGAAGAAAAGAAGATACATGGTCCAAGCCCTTTATCGCAAGTATTTGAACATCAGTTAAAATACTGCCTATAGAATTGATATCCAGAGCTATGAATACAGTGCATAGAGTTGTCTTGCTTATACTAAGAACTCCAAAAATCTCTAGAACCACTTTTTGAGAACCTCTAATATTTACTATGGTAATGAACCACATATGTTTCATTGAAATTCTTGAGATCTGCAGAGTTAAAGTATTTCTACACAAGCAAAAGGAAACAGAGGCACAAACATAAAATCACTCCATGAATTCTAGTGACAGTGTAAGTAAAAATTATATGTATTTATTCTAATATGAATTGAGTCTACTGAAACTCTGCGAAAAGCATTCACAAGAAAGCAAGTTTGCAAATGAAAGAATGCATTTCTTTCTGGCATAAAATAAAAACCTTGCCAAAGAGTCTCATACTTCTCTTCCCTCTCTCCCTGAGTACTTACATCGAGAATTAGTTACAGAATAAAATCTTCTGAATAAAGATGTACTAATGGCTCTGACAGAAAAAAGAAAAATGTATTCTTCAGAAGAATAAAAATAACTTCATGACATCCACATCAACATTTACACCTTTTTGTTGTATATTATTTTAACACACTCCCACAGACACTAGTCCCTGGAGTCCATTGACATGGTTTCATGCTATTCACAGGCATTAAATCAGGCTATTCATTCTTTGCAAACAAGAAGAGATAAGTTTCCTAAGAAACATCTAGAGCAAAGACTGAGTGAATCACTGAAGTCAAACTCATGCTGCAGCAACAACAAAAAAAAGTCTAAATGTGGACATTTAGACTAGAGACAGGGCACTGACTGGAAAAGTGATGAGGCATTAGTTTGCGGAATTCTCAGTTATTCCTGCATATTCTATGTGCATGTACCTTTTCATGTGCTAACCAGTGGATCCTGTGACTTGCCAGGAAGATTTTTTTGTCATGTCTGTTCATGAAAAAATTCTCAATTTAGCAATGCCACCTTTAGCATGAAACTAAAGAAATACACTTCTGTTATTCTATGGAAAGGGAGTTCCTTATGAATTTGGGTCAGTTGATGATAAATGAGAACTTTTAATGTACAACATAGGAAACAAGTATTAGCTAGTGGTATGTCTCTTGGCCTCTTCTACTTGGACACTCATATATGTCAATTTAATTGTATATTATGATACTTTATTACAGTCACTGTTTGGAATATTTCAACACTGTCACATAGTTAATCAAGATTTATAAAATAAACATGTCCAGTGAATCTGCTAGTAGGGAGGAAGGACAACTTTTCAGTTTGGCTCCAGGAGTCAGAAGCCCAAGAGTCTGATTCTCACTTCTAACACATCTCACACATGACACTAAAGAAGTCATCTAAATTTCCAAGGCCTGTTCTACTTCAACTCTACAGGAGCCTAATTAGTACTGCTCTCATTTTAAATCTTAACAGAACAGTGTACTTTTTTACTTTTTTCTTTTTAAAAATCAAACTAAAAATACATGTCTTATAACATCAGATTCGCTTCACTTGAAAGTAAAAATAATTTATTCCTCTCAAAGACTTACAAAATTCCTTGTGCTACAATAGCCTTGCGAGCTTTATTTTGCCAGATTACCATAACTGATACTGTGCAGATTACATACGAGCAAGTAATCTGTCTTTAGATTGTGTCCAATAATATCCATAATTTATGACTTGTAAATTTTTAAAAATGTAACTCATGGCTTTGCTTACCTACAGAATTTCTGTTAAAAGTTAAAAATGCATGCAGTTTTGTATCAGAACACTGCAACCACAGGCAAGGCTGACAGTTAAAAAAAAATAACAACAGAAACCTCTTGCAAATAGCGTAAGTCTAACATGAGTCCATCTTTTACCACCACATAGTTAAAAGCACTCTTGAAAAAAATCTTAAAGAAGCTATTAACAAAAAATTCCCAAATTCAGAAGATTTAAATTATAACTGTTACATTAACATATATTTCTCTTTATGATTTATTATTGATTTATGTTTAGGTTTAATTATTTATGGTTAGTATAATACTAATAGAGAGTATTTTTGTATTAGGGATACAGTGTTCAACTCCAAATCATCACATGCCATTTGTCATAGCCATCTAAGATCAGTATCATTTCTCTAGTAAAATGCATAACTAAGTCTTACTAATTTGTAAGTACATTTGCAATATTAGCAGTTATAGCCCTCAACAAGGAGAAAATATTTAACATATTCTACTTTCCTGTAACTTACAAAGTAGACAAACTGTGTGGTCCTAAAGTGGTCTCAGCAGTTGGTGGGATGTACCACCAAGCTTCAAGACACAAAGGATTTTTTAATTCCAAAGCTACCTGAAAGAAAGTACAGATTTTAATAAGCATTACCACTGTTCTCATTTTAGCAACATTAATATTAATTACAATCATTTATAAGAACATTAACCAGAAGATTCAGTCTAGGAATACCCTTAGTTAAATGGTTCAAGATTTTACTCAGTTTTTGAGAGCTGTTCTACTGTTTATGTCTGTAATAAAACCTTTTAACACTTGGCATACTTTTGTCCATTTTTTAGATCAGGTTGGCACAAAATATGTTGTATTCATAAGAAAATAAAACTGATAAATCAAAGACTGAAGATTTGGGGATTGATCTCATGCAATACATGCATCTGAATTACGGCTGCAGGAAAAAATTGTTTCACCCATCCTTTACCCATCTTTTGAAAGACATCTTTGTCAAAAACAGCACCTTCATAACTGTAGATCAGTACACTGAAACATATGGCTTAGGGAAAAAGAAATTATGGTTTAAAAGTACACTGAGTGAACAAGGCTGCTCCATTAACAGAATAACTGTGTTCAGTACCTTCAAATCGGTATCTTTTGCTGCTTTAACTCTCTAGAACACCATCCTTAAAACTACAACTCCCACTGGTGCCCTTTATGACACTTTCACTCATGGCATTCTATGGTTAATTTATGTGCATACCGTCCAGCTGGCCCAGTGCTGAGTAGATAGAGGACAACTGCAAAACAAAATGTGGAACAGTCTCTCTCTTTTATCCAACTCTCAATTTTTAGAAAACACATAGGAATAGAACTGTTTGCAAACCTTTATCCTACATTCAAACTTGGTTAAAATTGACTAGCATGTTCAATTCTTAGCAGCCAAAGACATGAAAATGTGGAATCACACAGACCTCACTTCCCAAGAAAACCAAGATTAAAAGCACAGCAGTAACTACCAAAACTTGATCCATGCCAGTAAGTGAAAAGATAACCTTCGAGATCTGTTCCCAACTCATGCTTTCCCACTGCGGTGTTCTCTGAAGACAAGACGCCACAGTGGGGCAACTACATCAGCGTTTATATTCTCTTTAGAAACTCACCATTAGAGACCAACCACCGCAGGCGTTCAGC
>NW_010193862.1:0-285 GCF_000695765.1 Mesitornis unicolor | reverse complement strand
GTCTGCCTCTATCCAAGAGATGGCAGCAGTGAACAAACACCCACCGAGAGAGGAGAGACGGCGATGGGGAGGAAAAAAGATAAACGAGTAAGAGAGCTTTCCAGCAATGCCAAAATCCAACAGAAGATTTTCATAGACTTGTCAGTACCTCAACATATGCTTTGAGAAATATCTCAATTTCTGCTTCAAATAGTGTATGATGATGAATTCTTGTTACACCATTTTTGAACCTTGTTCAAAGAACATGAACATAAAATCAAATAACACCGCATAACCATTAATAAT
>NW_010193861.1:0-4407 GCF_000695765.1 Mesitornis unicolor | reverse complement strand
ATATATTATATATATATATTATATATAAACAGATTACCCACAGAGGCGAGCAATTCTCTATCCTTGCAGACTTTCAAAATTTAGCTGGACCAGGCCCTATGCAACTTGATTGAACTGAAATTTGTCCTTGCCTTGAGCAGGTGTTCTGCCTAGCAACCTCAGGCATTCCCTTCCAACCTATAAATTAAAGTGCACTGCTAATAGTGTTACAATTAAATCAATTAATGCTTAGTAAGTTCCATCTTTTACACAGTTTTCACTTGCTTTTCTTTTTGTTCCAGGTTGCTCTTACCTATAAGTTCTATAATTCCTGAATGAATATTGAGATCCTGAGTGGCAAGAAGGGAGTCCTTCTTTTGACTATAATACTTTATTATAACATCAAAAAGAATCTTCTTGTATGTATTCAGACTGCTTGGTTTGTTAGTGCTTTGAGGTAACTGCTGACTAACCATCACTATGAACTGGTCTGGGAAATACTCCAAGCATTCCATTGCAGCATAGAGCCATTTGTCAAGCCTGTAGAAGGAAAAGTTAGTTTTAGTGCTTAGTTTAGAATACTCTGCCTATTCTTGTTTAATCCTGTAAGGAAATTAGATAGAAATAACCATGCAGGTGTAGTCACATATTTGAACCACAGCATTAAACTTGTTGCTTATTAAGCAGTTTATGTAATTTATTTCACTATAGTAGTTCAAGGACCTGCTCAAAATAAGCAACTTCCATGGTTTTCCTACACTAGAGACAATACACCTGAGGTACACCCAGATCAAAACAAGCTGCCATCATGCCAGACTGTCACTGACACTATGACACTTGCCTGATTCAGTTCATATTTAAAACCAAACACCACCCCACTACTACTCCAGCACACAGAGTGAAAACCCATCAGGGCTGACCAGGGCAAAAAAGCAAGGGACTGGATCTTTACAGAGGAGAAACAATACAACTAGTTTGAAAACAGAAAAATAAAAATAGTTTTAAATCCCAGAAGACTGTGGAAGCAGTTTATTACACGATCTACTACAAAGGCATGCGTTTCCTTAAGCACTTGTTGCCTGTATGACTTAACTAGAGAGATAAAAATTAAGAACCATCTAAAATTCAGGTAGACAACTCATTGTTCAAAGAAGCTGGAAGGTCAGAGAAAAAACTTACTAATTCAACTATTTTGTACAGAAGAAATCTAAAAATATAGAATTGTGGGGGTCAGAGGAAGAATCACTTTTATCTGAATCTCTGGATATAAAATAATTGGAACTGAATCAATACTTTGTGAGAAGATTAAAATATTATTTAAGATCCACAGAATCTTATTTTTATTACGTAATAAAGCAGAAACAAAGATTTTTGAACTTGCTGCTGGACAGCTACGTAAACGTGAACTTTTTTGTTGCTGTGGCCAACATGGATTCTTGGATCCATAAATTCTTGGATGCATAAATGGGATACTACAGTAAAGTAGAAATATGATCATGACCTTCCTTTAGCTATGAATCCATGAGGGGTGCAATCACTACAAGCAGGACTTGATTACAACTTTTAAGTATCCACATGGAGAGCAGGTATTTGATTGTTTCAAGCATAACACTACACTGTTTGAAAACTGAAGACAAAAAATTTGAGATACAAATTATGCTTACTCCCTTCTGCCTTCATATTGGTGTCAATTAATTCTTCAACTACTTGTAATACTGGTGGCTATTCTTCATACCTGGAATTTTGCATTTCTCAGGCACATTATAAGTCAGACCTAAATAATATATACACTACAAAGATGCTACTCTAGTCTCCCACTTGAAGTAATTGTAGAAAAAAAGTAATGATTTTTTATAGATGTATAACTTACTCAGGCAAGTTTAAGCTACATGTAACCTCTCTGTCCAGGAAAGTATTTGAGATAATCAGGTCTTCTTCTTTGCCAAAACAGTCGGGTTTTGTCTTCACTGAAGACACTAAGATATCTTCTAGAAACGGAACATCAATTAACTGCAGCAGTCGTAGCAGAGTTTGCTGTTTCCAGACATCTTCTATTACTGATACCATAACAAACAAACAAAAACACCTTCAGAAATAAGATCTTATGTAAAACACTAATCTTTGTTTTTACTCACTCAAGAATGTTTTAAATGTCCAAAGAAAACAAGTAACAGTACAGTGTGAAGTTTCTGTGTTAGGGAAGAAGGAATCAAAATAGAAATGCTAAGAAAGAAGGCTTTAGAGAGAACATATCTCTCCTCCATCATATTAAAATTAGTAATAACCTACTCTAATAAGTTATATGTACAAGAAAAGAGAAGTGAATAGCAAAAGAATAATATAACACAGATGTACTTAATCTTAAAACCTATTTCCTTCTGAAATGGTATTTGCATAAATAGAACAGCACCACCCTGCTAAAAATTAATCCTATTCTGTTTCTTTCAGTTTACTTACGAGCATTTACCCATTTAGCACTCATATTACTATTTTGTCATTACTGACATGCTAAATTTAGGACTCTGAGGTGCGGTGTTTAACAGAAATGAGGTACTCACTCCAAGCAGATGCAGTGAAGAACAACAACCAAGTTTTAAAAAGAAAAAAAATCAATCCTCACCTCTTTTTGAAAGGAGATGAATTGGTTTATTAACCATGATCTTTGGAAGTAAAGATGCATGAACATTAATTGATTGAAGAAGCTCCTCTACCCTCTTCTTATCGGCTGCCTCTAATGCTAAGGGGTTTGAAAGTGTTGTTTCACACCTTGTTCTGCTTAGGGAGGGGAAAAAATGGATGTATAACAAATATGATCAGGACACACTTATCTTTCTGTCACTTCCTAAATTGCTGTTAAATGAGGACTTTAGAGCTTCATTGTGTCTGGTGTCTATCCTGCTGCTAGAAAACCAATCACTCATATCTGATTTGTGGAAAGAGCAAGGATATTGATTCCAAATACTGTTTATTAGTTCCATTTCTTTTACCAGCTTCCATCAAATAGCTCATTCACACTAATTCTCAGTTTTCAGCACAATTGATTGCAAAACAAAATGATTTCTAGGCTTATGCCACTGTGCCAGACTCTATTATAAATAACAAAGGGCAGGTCAAAGCAGTTTAGCATCACCAAGAAATATCAGGTAGCATCTGCAATTTAGGCATGATGTTTCTCAAAACTGGCACATAGTTTTAAAAGTCTTCGATACCTGGGTTACACAGACATAACTTCATCTAGAGTTAACCTACCTTAAGTTTAAATTAAATAAAAAAATCATACTAGTTCAGAGTAACTCACTTGGAACGTCTTTTTGTCTTCTGTTTGCAGATTTGCTCAGGAGACAAGTTCTCGTTGTCTTTACTTTTCCTCGGAAGAAGAGGAGTAAGACTACTATTTACAAATTTATAGAGACTAGCGTTCGTGTCTTCAAATTCTGTTTTTTTCTCATCCTTGAATAAGTAAGGCTTTGCTCCAACTGGCTCAAACACCTTGTGATCCATCAAGGCCTGGCATACACGGACTCCCTTCATCCGAGAAATATCATTGCAGCTCAGGTACATGCTTTGCATAAGATGACTTAGTACCACATCAACAGCATTGGAGCCGGTGAAACAGTTCCTGTATGTTTTCAGATGTTGTCTACGTCTTTTTATTTCCACCTGACTGTGAAGAGCATGAATAATACTATTCCACAGCTGAGTTGCTTGAAAAGGACCATCACAATCTGCAAAATATTTATGAGATTTACAGATGTTTATAAAGCTTTACGTCAGCAATTTAAAATATATTTTTACTCTGTGAAATTAGTTTTATATATATATATATATACAAATAAATTCTTCAGAATTCAGCTTAATTTTACAAAGACAAAGATAATACTTCATCAATCAGTCCTTCTTGTAAATTGACTCACACCCACCAGGGCACAGTCAACAGAAGAAAACAAGACGACACTAAACCAGGTAATGAAGGGGTATTTTGTTATTACCACATTTACTGTGTGTATGTACACATACACATTAATTCACTACAGAATGGTTGAGACTTGCCGGGTCCACTTATGGATCCAGTCCAAACTCCCCTGCTCAAGGAGAAGCTGGTCACCCAGGACCATGTCCAGACAGCTTTCGAATATCTCCAAAGGCTGAGCACCCACAACTCCACTGGGCACCACGGAGAAGAGCCTGGTTCTGCCTTCTTGCCACCCTCCCTTCGGGTACTTGTAAACATTGATAAGAAAGAAACCCCTGTGCCTTCTCCAGGCTGAACAGTTTCAGCTCTCCCAACCTTTCCTAAAGGAGATGCTTCTCCGCTCCCCAGTTTCTCCTCCACATATCACCCTCAGCTCAGTAGAACACAAACCAGCATTTGCAGTGCATTAGACCTGCCCGGCCCCCAACCCTTCGCTCCCAACACTCAGGCACAGC
>NW_010193860.1:750-971 GCF_000695765.1 Mesitornis unicolor | reverse complement strand
AGTTCGGGATGGCACCAGTGTGCCTTGTTTAGGCGGCCCAGTGGTGGGGCTGTGGGAGCTGTGAGAGAGAGCGGTGGTGGTGGGGGGCTGAGCCCATTCCCAAACACCCCCCATGCCACCACTGTCAGGGACCCCGAGGTGTGGAGACAGGGAAGCGTTGGGTGAGTTTTATTGCTGGTGCAGCGGCCACGGTCGCACACATTGTGAAGAGGAAGGCACAT
>NW_010193860.1:422-646 GCF_000695765.1 Mesitornis unicolor | reverse complement strand
GCCACCCGCTTGGCCCACTCAGCGGAGCCCACCCTCTGGGCGAGGGTTTAGGGGTTGAGTGGAGTGGGCAGAAGAAGAAGGTAAAAAAAAATTAAAACTCAAACCTAAACTGGGCTGAAGAGCTTAAAAAAATGCTCCTGGATGGGCTGGCTGTGGCACAAAGCTCCCCGGGGACTTTGGGGGTCTCCAATCCAGGGATGGGGGCGGCTGCGCCCCCCCGAGAC
>NW_010193860.1:0-238 GCF_000695765.1 Mesitornis unicolor | reverse complement strand
AACGATGGCCTGGCTGTCCCCTGCCCCTCCAAAAAGCCCAGGCTGGGCCACCTCGGGGATCCCACGGGCAAGCGGGGACGGAGGGTGCCAAGCCCCTTTGTCTTGCTCTGAGGGGCTCCCGTGAGCACTGGCTCTGCAGACCCCTCCTCACGTCCTCGGTGGCCGGGCAGAGCAGGCGCGGCGGTGGCAAAGAGCGAGCTTGAAGGCTTCAGAACCGTAAAACCAAATAAATACGCCG
>NW_010193859.1:727-969 GCF_000695765.1 Mesitornis unicolor | reverse complement strand
GGTGAGGGGTAATAGAGACCCGCCCGCTGAATTAATACGGGAAAGAAAGCGAGCAATGGAGCCAGCTCTCAGCTGGCAAAATGTATCGATCACCGAGAAATGTAATGAGTCACCGCTAATGAATCCCTGCGGGATAGGCCCCAGGGGAGGGGCCAGAGCTCATCCTGCCCGGGGAGCACCGGGGGCCCCGTGTCGGGGGTGCTAGATCCCCCCAGAGCAGGATCCCAACCACGGATCCTTCA
>NW_010193859.1:322-621 GCF_000695765.1 Mesitornis unicolor | reverse complement strand
AGGCTGCCACCCCTCTGGGTGGTCTTGGGGCTCCCAGCACAGCCCCAGTTTGGGCTATGCTCTCCACTGCAGGTGGTGGACGCTGATCAGCGCTGGCAGGGGCCGGTGTGATGGAAGCGGCGTTGATTAAGCTAAAAGCATGGCCGCAGCAAGCTGGCAAGGCCGCTGGCATGGTAGAGTGCACTTAAATCAGCTGTGCTTACTTCTGGGGTATTAAACAGGGTAGCGTGGTGGGGGCTGAGATCCAGGGCACCAGGATCCCCCCAGCCCCATGGGGACAGGGAGGGACACAGGGGACA
>NW_010193859.1:0-276 GCF_000695765.1 Mesitornis unicolor | reverse complement strand
GGTACCGAACTCTGCAGCCCCCACTCCGGGGTGAAAGAGAAACCTTAGGCACCTTTCACTATAAAAACCAAATCTTTTATGTAAAAAATAAACCTAAACAAAACCCACACCCCCCGCTGCCATGCTTGTGACAGTACAAAAGGCCGATTCCCCAGAACACCGTGAAAACGAAGTAGCTGGCTCCAAATATATAGAAATTATCAATTCAGGAGATTGGAAATAGCACCTTGCTGCCCCCCCGCCCTTCCCTGAAGGAGTCGGCCCCGCACCCCAAAA
>NW_010193858.1:0-4191 GCF_000695765.1 Mesitornis unicolor | reverse complement strand
TGTGATTCTGTGATTCTGTGATTCCTCTTCTGTCTTTATGTGTGTAGGTCTGTTGTCCTTGCATTGTCACACAGATAAAAATGAAGGTAGGATCTGGTACGAAGACAGTAAGAAATACCAAAGAATTGCCTGCAGAAGTGAGTATTGATTTAGTAAGATCAGTCACTAGAAAGCCAATGAGGAGAGTATACTAAAAATACCTTTCATAATACATATTCCTCTGTGGTCTGATCTGTGTTAGTACTAGATAGATTTTATATAACTACAGGAAACTCAGTCATTTCCTATCAGTCCATGAGAAGAGAGATCATTGCTGTCCCAAAATTTAAATGTGGCCATCATTTCAGGAAAAATAAGATGAACCACTTAAGTTTAACCATGCAGGTGGTTTGAGTGTCTTATTTCTTTTCCAGGATATTTATTCCAGGAAGTGAAGCAATATGAATATGAATATATGTCATGTCCCAATAACTGAGAGAACTTCTTTGCTTTAGTCATATTGAATATCTTCAAAGAAAATGCTTATTTTCAAATTTCTTTCAGTATTAATTACAACCCAGAGGGAATGGATTGTTCAGTTATCCAAGGGTCACATACCAGAAAGTTAAAACGAAGTTATGACATATTTTTAACAGAAAAAAAAAAAGCATCTGAATCAAGACTTTATGCATTCCTATTTGACATCTTCTCAGTGAGTTTCTAGTTTACCAAAAGGTCATGAAAGAGAACATGAGAGATCCATGCATTATACTGGTTGTGAAATATGTGTTATATAATTAGAGGAACATCAATTGAGTCCTTTCACTTTAATGAGAGATGGTTTGATTTCTTGTGCTATATTTCCTGGTTTCACTGGGACAGAATCATAGAATCAGTTTTCTATTCAGGAAAGCTGCATTTTTTAATATATTACAGTACTCAATTTAGTGGAAACAAAGTTGATAAGATATTTTGGTTTAGTTTTTGGACAACACTTGTATACAGTGATCAAGGTCTTTAGCAGATTTCAGTTAGCCAGGTGCAGAAGCTGGGGCGAGCTAAAGCCAGGGCAGCAGACATTCTGGTCAACAGAATTATTCTATATTATAATTGTAATGCTCACTATAAATTGGGGAATTTAATGGGGATGGCTCTTTTTTTCTTGATGGTCATCATCCAATGAAGATCTCCCCTGTCGTTCTGCTTCCAAGGCCTAGTCCCCTGCTTGCTGTGGCTACTATATCAGCTGAGTATGACTTTGTGTACTTTATAAAAATATTAAAATTAATACTGGTTTTAATTATTATTACTTTATTAAATCTGATTTTACTTCAACTCAAGGGTTTCAGTTCCTTTTCCCAATTCAATTCCCTGGTTGGGGAGAAGTCGTCAGGTGATAGAAGAGATGTCTAAACAACGACACTATAATTGAAAAATGTAATATCTTAAGGGTATTTTCAGAATACTTGTATGTATCTTGTTTTAAATCAGCATGTTGGCTGTTCCTGTGTAGTGTGTAATCTGAACTGCAGCAGTGATTCAAAGGATAAAAGAGCTATTATACACATTCTTTATCTCCAGAAATGTTTTTGGAGTTGGATCTGAACTGGCTGGAAATATTCCCAACAAAAAATAGCCAGTGTAGACCCGCAAATAGAATTTACCTCAAGGTCTATTTATACACAGTATGGCTAAATCCTTTCCCTGGTACCAGCCTCCTATTATTACCTGGTGGAAACATAGCTAGATGACTTAAGTAATGGTCATATGTAAAGCAGAATGAACTTCTGGCAGTATGTCTCAGCCCATCCTGAAAATTAGGAAATATTCCTAAGGAAGCTCTCCTTGGGAGCACTCTGCTAGGTACAACACAGATCCAGCATTACTGTACTATCACAATAAGAATGCAAGTACATGATAAAGCACATGAATCAGAAGTGATTACTCACAGACAATGACTTGCAGAAAACTTTTATGTCTCATGTCTCCAGTTTAGAAGATCAGTAAGGATACTCTTTATCTACTCACTGTGAAGTCAGAAAAAAACTGAAAAATACCCAATCGATCAGTGAAAATAAATACATTCCTTCTTCTGGTACCTTTTTTCTCAATAGCAAAACCTAGAATTTTACTGTTTGTCACCTCTATCCATCCCTTTCTTGTAGTATTGCTGACAAGAGTCTGCGAACTGTGGTTCCTCTCAAATATATATACCACAAGATAAAAAAATTACACAGGACCAAGCCTTCTTTCAACTTTGGTTTTCCAATAATTGCATTCTAAGGTAGACACTTTCCTCTGCCCAAACACAGTCCATACTATCATGTTTATTTTCTTTCAAAAAAACTGAACTGGTCGAGTAGTCAAAGCATCCAAAAGAGATAATTTAGTCTGCGGAGCCAAATCATACAGACTGTATTTATTTAGCCACTCCAGCAAACAGAAAGTGGCTTCCAGGAGGTAAGCTTTTACAAAACAGCACAATTAGTGCATGAAAACTTGACCTTGGATCATGACTCAGGGTTAGAAGTAGTAATAACTGCTAAATATTTGTCTGCACTGTGTCTGTTTGGAATAGGAAGACAATATGCCAACTGGTTCTCCTTTTGCCTGTTCCTTTCCTGTAACAAGGGTATAGCAGATAGAAAAAATAATGGTATAGTTAGCAAGGAGTCAAAAACTCATGCCATCTTAGAGAACGAACTGACGCATAAGTTATAAAAGGGATGATGTATTAGCCATTCAAATCACTTGAGAGCAGTCTGTATTTACTAAATGAACAGAGAAAGTGGAAGACAATCCTATACAGGCACAGCAATGCACAGCCAACCTATACATAATAATATGTCTCAATAGAGACTTTGTCTTAAATGAGCATTTCTTATCTCACAATCAGTCCATGCTTACCTCAGGCATGAATATGAATCCTTACTGGTGTGGAGAGTTTATAATAGACATTGTAAAAAAATTAACTGGCTTTACTAGAAGATACTATAGATTTCTTTCAATTGGTTACACACAGGAATCTAGTGTCGGTATTTTTGGCCACTTGATAAGAACAAGGCTTGATTCTGGCTGATAGCCTCATATGAGTCTCTCAGATACTGTAAGGCACCTCAGATGTCTATGTCTAGGAAAGCAAATCAGGTAGACATCTCAAAAAAGCCCCTAAACTCAATCAATTTCTCTATGCTTGCTTTATGTTAAAAATCTTATTTAGATCTCTCTCTAGAAATGATCAGGCTTTCAGGTGCTGACTATCTACAGTTGTCTGTGAAGATGATATGGAAATATTAAGTACTACTCTGAGGTTTCTGGAGGGACTCCCCATAAAAGCATTTAGATTAATTACCAAAGGGAATTCAAGTTGCTTCAGTTAAATATCAGCCATACTTACTTTATTTTGTTAAACTCTGGACTAAGATAGAAACCTCCAATTATTAAAAAATATAAGCAAAATTCAACTGTCTTACTCCATTTACCTCAATAGGGTGTGTTTGCTACTGCGTCTGTTCCTACCCCCTTGCTATCTGTCCGTCAAGCACAATCTCTGCTTTAATGAGGTGCAAATTTTAAAGCCTAGTGGGACAACTTAAATGCTAATATTATTAAGCATGGGCAATTTTTCCTTCTTTTCATTCAGCCTCCCCTGCAAGGATATTAAACATGAAAAGCTATGTTAATGTAATGTAAAGTAGTATAGCTTGGCTGAGAAAGTTAGGAAAAGCAAAGTGTCTGTTTTCTGTACCAACATTAAGTCAGCTATACTGCAGATTTTGTCTGTTTTATAGCAACATAAACATACATATGTTTTCCATAGAAAATAATTTTTTCATCGCAAAACAAAATGAAAACATAAATGACAAAAACCCATAGCACACTGTAATCAGTTCTGGAAAACTGTAGCTGTCCTTTGCCAGGCTTCAAGAGACTGAAGTTCTCTTCCATTTCCCAGGTGCATAGTCACTACTCAAATCTCCAGAATAATAAACAGAACTGAATAATGATGGGGGCTAGTGAAAATATTTAGTCAGATTGTGTTGCAGTAGTAACTGTCCTGAAATCTGCACATCTCCCACCAAAAGGGAAAACTACATAAAGGAATCAAAACAGATATTTTTTTCTATAAAGAGACAGAGGCTGTAAAACATTCATATTATGGGGTTTTGTGACGGGATCTATATATCTTTATCTTTATCTTTATCTTTATCT
>NW_010193857.1:0-596 GCF_000695765.1 Mesitornis unicolor | reverse complement strand
CCACTTAAATTACCTTGATTAGTCAAAGTGCCCTTTTAGCTCTACTGCTGAAACAATTACCCACCCTAACCAGTCAGAATTCCCCAACCGGCCAGAATCTTCTTGTAACTACAACAAAGGGATTGAGGAAAATACTACCTGTGCTTCTGATCTTTCAACCAATCTCCCCAGTGCCCTGTAGTCCCTTTTGACTGCCTTTGGACTCCTCTCCACACCTTCATCACTGACTACCCTGTATAATCCATAGTGGGTAATAGTCAGAGAGCTGCACCAGACCATGGAGCTTCCTCATAATGTCTCTAACCTGGGCCCCAGGGAGGCAGCAGACTTTGCTGTGAGTGGGTCTGGTTGACATATTGGGCCCTCTGTTCCTCTCAGAAGGGAATTGCCTACTACACTTACCCTCCTTTATGTTGATCCTATTTATGTTGTGTGTTCATTTTAATTCTGTTTCTCTACTTTCCTGTTTGACTAATGAAGCAAGTGAAAGGCAGTAGTTTTCAATAAGAAAATCATTCAGAAACCTCTGCTGTCTACTTTTTAGATCCTACATCACACAGAATCACACAGAACATTAGGGGATTGGAAGGGATCTC
>NW_010193856.1:365-606 GCF_000695765.1 Mesitornis unicolor | reverse complement strand
CCCCAGTGTTGGGGTGTGGATGCTTTGGTGTGAAAAATGGTCATTTTGGAGTCCAAAACGGTGAGTTTTTTGGATTAGAAAATGGAAACAGCCGCTGTGCAAGGCTTGGTTGGACACAGCCCCCACCTTGCCCATGGCTGTGAAGCTTTAGGATGACCTCAAAACACTCAAAATTGGGAAAATTAGGATTTTTTTCAGCCATTTTTTGGGAAATAACCAATTGAAACAAGGCCACGCCAAA
>NW_010193856.1:0-236 GCF_000695765.1 Mesitornis unicolor | reverse complement strand
GCTTGAAATGCTCCTGGCGCTCTTTCTCATTTTAAAAAAACACCCCATAAATCAGGAAAATGAGGAAATTCAGGGAGGGCCATGGACAAGAACGGATGAACACTGAACAAAACCGGCGGTGAGATTGTTTTATTGAGACCAAGCGTATCAGTTCTTCACCTATAAGGGAGTTATCTCTTCGAAACTAAATCTGTATATATATATTTTTATATATATATATACACACGCACACATAT
>NW_010193855.1:333-624 GCF_000695765.1 Mesitornis unicolor | reverse complement strand
AGGTCTAAGGGCCGCGCTCCGCGCCCTCCCCGGCACCCCGGGCCGGGCTCCCTGGCGGCGTGGGGCGCCGCGGCTGCGCTGTATTTCACCGAATAGAAGGGAAAGCAGAAACGCCACAGCCGCCCAGGAGGGGAGACCGCTAAAAATACTCCTCTGCCGCTGCTGCTAGCGTAAAATGGTGTCTCCGTTATGGAACAACACCCCCCACCCCACCCCCTCCTAAAAAAAAAAAAATTGGGCCTCTAAATGCATCTTTAAAAGAAAAAAAAAATTAAAAACCATCATAGTTCT
>NW_010193855.1:0-259 GCF_000695765.1 Mesitornis unicolor | reverse complement strand
GCTCACAGCATCTTCTCCCCTTTGAAACAAAAGAAATTAACTATTTCCAGAGGAAAAGATTAGTAGCCTTCCACCACAAGCAACTTGCGCGGCTGAACTTTATGTGATTAACAGCCCAAACATAAACAAGGGCTCGCACGCAAAAAGGGACAGATTTGCGTGTGCCACCCAGCAGTGTTTTCCCCAGCAATTTGACGTGGATTTTGTGGCTCTTGCTACCTCCGCTTAAGGCAGGGACAGCATTACTAACCGTGCCACA
>NW_010193854.1:275-2303 GCF_000695765.1 Mesitornis unicolor | reverse complement strand
TCTATCTATCTATCTATCTATCTATATATATGTATATGTATATGTATATATAATTCAGCAATTACTGAATCCTGATGCCCTGCTGGCTGATTTAAATCACAATCACAGCCTGAGATTTTAGGCCTTCTGATTTACATCACTCTCCGAAATTCGGCAGAGAGACCCCAGCACAAGAGCCCAGCTCCAGTGGCGTGGAGCCTGCGAGTGCTGCTCTTTGCCTGAGAGTGCCCAGGCCCCCATTAAAAGCTGCAGCTCTTTTTTGGCAAGCAGCACGTCAAACACGTGTTTTAAGGCCTGCAACGTGCACACGTGTGTCAAACGAGTAAATTCCTAGAAAGGCTCAACTTTATTTTGTCGAGGGCCAAGAAAACACCAGACAAAAAGCAGCTCCTCACCCCAAGATCCAGCCCGTGCTAGAGCTGACACCCGTTTAATCCATGTCTGAGGAGGTGGAAGCTGCTGTGAGGATGGGTCTGGCTCATGCTTTAAACAGGTTCTGGTGATGTCCAGAGCACCAGGCGACTCGTTGGGGGTTGCAGGAACAACTCAGCCCTGGGTCGCCTTGAGGCCCTGTCTCTGCAGAGACACCCATGGGGAGCTGTGGCAGCTCAGCCCTGGGTTGCCTGGGGAGCACAAACTAAACAGGGCAGTGCTGCCTCATTCAAAGAACCCAAACCTGAGCTGAGCCTTGAAATCCCCCAGTTCTGTCTGGCTCCAAGGGAACATGACAATACCAAGATATGCAAGAGATAGAGCACACAGAAGGGAACATCACCCATGAATAACTAAAGATAAGGGGAAACACTGCTAAAGACAAACACCCCAATCCACTCAGAGACACCCCTGCCTGCTGTCACATACACCAGGGGATAAAAACCCTAAGATTCAGGCTAGAAATGGGGAGTTACTTCTCCAGCCATGGACCGATGGTAGTCCAAGACCCCACCATGCTCCAACATGAGCCCCTCCTGCCCACATGCACCGAATGCTGAAGGGGAGGATTCCATCCTGAACCCAGCCTTGTCCCTGCAGGGTGTTCAGGGCTCTGAACTCCTGAATTTTGAACAAGATGAAGGAGTGGAGACGAAGCACAGAGCGGGACCGGTAGCAGAGCGTGTCAAGTGCAGGGATCTGGAGCAGATATCTGCTGAGCCAGTGAATCAGAAAGTGATTTGAAAACTGCCTCCATTCCCTCAAAAACCACTCCTGCACAGCACAGTATTCATGAAACCTCTGTGGCTGGCTCACACATGGCCTTGCTGCTCCCTCCTCAGTCTGCTTTGGTTTCCACGCTTCTGGACATCAGCAACCCGCAAGGGCATGAGAGTCAGGGGCTGACCCTGCTTACACCCACCTCGGGCAGCCCAGGGGACCCCTCTCTCAGCTCCCCAAATTCCCTCGACCGTGCTGCCCTGAGAAGGGGTCATTTATTGTGGGCACAGGCCCCTTACAGCCAGGGAGGGAAGGGGAGGGCAGCCCCAGGCAGGGAAAGGGATGGCTCCTTCCAGCCCTGAGAGCACGAAGGAGGAGAGTGGTGAGGGACTGCTCGGGTTCCAAGGTCCCATCAGCAACTGGGATCACGGTGCTTAGGCCCAGTGGCCCATATGGAAGGACTGGGCTGTGCAGGGCTGACTTTTGCTCCAGGATGAAGCAGCAAAGCTGGACCCAAGGAAGCCCCATCACCTCTGCAGTGAGCAGCCCCTCCGCGGCCCTTAGCTTGGGGACCTCTTGGGCTGTCACCAGACTCAGTGCTTGATCCATGAGAAGCTTACAGGCCAGGAAACCAAGTGGCCAGAGGGCCAGGAAGCTGATACTCGGACAAAATGCCAGGCAAGGCACATCTCCAGACACCAGCAATGCCCCAAACCTTCTCCCAAGCAGGACACCAAGTCACCCAGAGCCAGCAGCCCCGACACTGTGGGCAGCAGCTGGTTTTGGGGCTCCCAAGCTGGTTGGGAGGAGAGGCTGTTCTCCCTGGCTGCTGGGCAATGAGCTGTGCCTCCAGCTCGCTCCTGTAAAACCACCAGG
>NW_010193854.1:0-244 GCF_000695765.1 Mesitornis unicolor | reverse complement strand
CCTGAAAAACCCCCCGGGACCGGGGCCCCAGCGGCTGCTGCCTCTGTGGGTGGGCAGGGGATCACAGACACCCGGAGCAGAGCTGCTCTGGACCCTGCCCAAATGGAGCAGCAGCCAGCAGGGTGCAACACACAGGCACGTGTGCATCCTTGGTGGTGCCAGGGAGATGGGGACCGTCACACAGCCGGCCTGGCAGCCTTCACGGCACCCGGGTTGTCCTGGTGTGAGCTAACCAGAACTGATT
>NW_010193853.1:0-41060 GCF_000695765.1 Mesitornis unicolor | reverse complement strand
GGTGGGGCCGCATCTCACCGCGGGGAGGCAGCGCCGGCGGCCACCGCGGCGTCTCCCATACGGAAAATCATCGCCCGAGGGGTTTCCATGAGCGTACCTGCTCCGTGGGGAAGAGGGGAAGATGCTTCGCACCCACCTGGCTCGAAAGACAGGGAAGCAGGCGTCCCGGGACACGGGTGCTTCTGCCTGCGGGCCGTGTCTCCTTCCAGGGACACTGGGAGCTTGGAGGTGACACCCACCCCCCTTTCAGCTGAGCCAGGGACAGAAGATGCCAATAATAAAAATATTACTGATAACATCGGTGTCTTTCACTCTTTGGCTCTCCTTTTTGCCGTATTCTCAGAGAACTTTACAACTCTTTATAGTAAGTGTATATAAATACATATACTATCACTGTATATAATCGTAACATGGGATGGTTTTGTCTAGTATCAAAAACTTTTACCTTCAGTGCTGTGTGTCCGCAGTATATAGGAAAACCTGCAATACCGTTGCTGCTGCAAAACCTATTTTTCACTCAGATGTTTTCCTTGTTTAAATTTGATGTAATTTCATTTGTCATTTCTTCAGCTGCGTCAGCCAATGATATTTCATCATGGGGAGATATACCTGGGGGAGATGTCTTAGTGTCCCCTCATATAGTACTGCTACAACCATAATTAAGGTTTCTTACAGCTACTCTTTCTCTGGGTAATTTATATGCCATTCCATCTTTGCATGGATATGAGTAGGGTGTTACTTCTGGTAACGAGAGTAGAAATAAAGTTTGTGGAATCAGACAGAGCATCCCTAGAGATACATGATAGGAACTGAAATTTTAAAGGATTAAGATTTCTTAAAATGAAAGTCAGTGATTTGCAGTCCATACCTCTCCATCAAATAGCTGAACACAGCTGTGCTAGAGCAAGCTATAAGATCTGCTTGGATGGAAGTTTCATCCTGTGCAGGTCTGTCTATAAATCAGTTTTGTGATTATATCCTGAGTCTGTTTGTTACTTGATCTCATTAGGGCCAAGTCTTCACTTTTACTGATTATTACTGTGCTATATAATTTAATGTGAAGAATCTGAATTTGGAGTCAATTATATAATGTCATATTTCAGTGTAGAAACATGAGTGCAAGAAACTGCTTGCAAGTCAGTTTATACTTTTTTTTTTTTAAGGTAGAAAGAGTACATATTTCGATACCAAGCAATTTTAAAGACAAAAACCAAACTATACATTCTAAAACCATCCAGTGAATCCTGTATTTGGTGGATATTTTAGAGTTATTTACAAAAACTGTCAGTCAATGAATCAGACACACGAGTTGGCTCATAGTTGAAATTTGCCCTTGGTTTTGAAGCTCAGAATTAAAGGTGAATGACAGATACACTGTTACAGGAGGAAAGCAATAGGTGGATATCTGGGGGGAAAAGCACTTTCTTATATTAAATGTCAAAGTTCTCAGCATATGGACTCTAGCTAACTAACTTGCTGTGAAAATAGAAAATAGCATCATTTGTTTTATGGAAGCTTGCTGACTAATTCTACAGAAAAACCATTTTCAGTCATTATGGACAGAGCTTCTAGTGCGCTTTAGTTCAAGTTGCCTGACACTTTCTGTTCAAAACTTGGGTGTTTGTAAACCTTAAAGGTGTTTATAGTGGTGAGGAAATATACTACAGGATCCTGGTCAGATTCTGTTACGCCACAAACATAAGCCTGTAGCATCTGAGAGGTGGTGGAACATTACAGATTCATATATAACACTCTCCACTGCCTGCTTGTGGCAGAATATTCTTTCTACAGCCTAGAGCTCATAAACTACAGATAGTTGTTAATCTATTCACATTACCCAATTATTCAAGGTAAAAAATGTCTTTGTAATATAATTGTATATTTGCAGAATGTGTCAATGGAGGAAACTTACTTGTCACATCCATGTATTTTCTCATCTTTCAGTTTCAAATGTCACTATTTTCTTATTAGTTGTACATAGATCACTTATGTTACTTGCATTTCTATAAATTTGAAAATTCAAGTTGAGCTATTTGTTTCTGATTTTGAAAAAAAAAAAGAAATTCAAGTGTATTCTAAAATGATAATGCTGAACGGAAACCAAAAGCAGTGGCTCAGATCATTACACTGGAACTGCCCCAAGAACATATTTGCACAGCACCTCAAGAATCACACCTGCAGTCTAGAAGCAATTTGTCCTTAATGCATATATAACCTGAGTGACAGCTGCTTGAAAACCGCAGGGACTTTCTACTATTTTAGAGCAAGGCTACTTGGGCAGAGAGAGATCTGCACCCACAAATATCTATCATTATTCATCTCATTCCACCTACGTAAGAGGTATTTAAGAAGCTGCTTGGATAGTGGCTACTCCATAGCCTAGAGGAAGATTTTTCTACAACATTCTGAAGTCTGGAAAAATTCTTACATTGGGCTTTTACTATGTGTATTGTTAATATAAGAAAAGCTTAGCTCACTACTTCAATTTCTAAAGGATGGAAACAAAAAATATAACCTAGTTCCTGAATTTAACTTAAAATCTAGTATTTTTTTCTAACAAATTACTTCTGACAAGATTAGGTAGTGTCTGTCACGCTATGAGAGTCAAAGTGAGTGACTGAGGTGCAACTTAGACGTGGAAAGTGTTTGCAGAATTATAGTGAGATTTACGATTCCTACATACCCTGTTACCAGTCTTGCGGTACATCCCCTCTCCAGTACTGTTGTGACACTGGAATAGCTGCATATATATAAATGAAGTTATGGAGGGGTAAAACTCCTCTGCTGACAAAATCAAGCCTGTGCTATTCTGTATAATTCTGTCATACATGGTGCATTTCTGTCTGCAGGATGGAGTAAGTCCAGTACTGCAAATTCCAGCTGATACCTTGAAAGCGATGGGGTTTTGGCTGGGGCACGAGCCCCTCTTGTGCAAGATCCTTTAGGCAGAGGGAGGAGCTGCCTCTGGCTGGCTGCATGCCCTGCTAACCCATCTTATGGGGTAACCAAAACCAAACACAGCTGCTCCTAAGGGTGACAGAGTTGTACTCTACCCTGAGACAATCAGCCTAAGTTTCCGCTGAACAGGAGGATTTTCTGTCCTTTGGTACCTTACTGATGCCAAAATGGAAGGGGGCAGCTCTTCCGCCCCTCCTCCTTACTTCTCTCTACATCATCACCTTCCACTCTAAACCTGGCAGATTGTTTCATTTGAGTAATTCACCAGCATCTCTACGACCTGTGTTTTTATTACTGTGCTTTTGCAGAGAGGAACAAAACATCAATAAATGGAAGCAAACATGATGGGAAAGTCTTCTTGGGAGATAATATCCTAGTTTTGTTTTGGGGGGGGGGAAGTTATTGTTGAAGGGCTTGAGGCTTTGAGACTCAGTGTTTGGAAGCAAGATCAATGAAGAGAATCCATTTAAATAGATTGTACGTTTTTAGGGAGGGTAGCCAAGGTATGTTCTTTGGCTGTTTTCTGCTGCAAAGACTCAAATATGTAAAGTCAGTAAATTCAAATGTTTACCTCTCAGAACACATGTAACACATGTGGATGAGATAGAAAAGATAAAACCTATATGATATGCAGTGTGATATGTGAGATAGAGTTATGCCATAGTACAGTGATTTTCAATTTGCCTTTTCCAGACCTTTCAGCAGTAATCTGTTGACATCTGTCCTATGGTATCCAGAGTTTAAAAGCTGGAAATCACTGCTAGCCAATCTGTGTAATTAATGTAGGTTCATAATCCATTCTCCAGCTGGCTACTTTACAGCAGTATGACATCTCAGTACTTTATGAAACACTGAAGGACATTTTCAGAACATGGCCTGTGCGATGAATGCGGTTTATAGTTAGAATACTAAACCTCTTTCAATCACCTGGCGTTGTTAACTCTTGTTTAGTAAATCAAGTTTCCTATAAAACAGTGTATTTTTAGGTTGTTCGATGTTCTCAGACTTACAGATGTAAGTGGTTTTAGAATTCTAACTATGGCAGATTAAGCAAATGTACTGGAGAAAGAATTTTAACATTTCATATTTTGCAACCTGATTTTGACATTCTCTCAAATACTGTTTTCTAGTTTATATTGTAAAATAATGATGTTCACAGGACCAATCAAAAAATTAGAATGGCATTTAAATGACTTCTGTGAAAACTGCAGTGTTATCTAATATAATCTTTCAAATCTGCTGGGTTACCTGTTGACTGTAGGTTTCTAGTGCAAACACACATCAAACAGTATCCTTCTTTAGTCAGAAGAAAATTAAGGACAGCCACACTTAGTTTGGCAGCTGAAAAATCACTTCGCTATGAGATTGCACATAGAAAATAACTACAGATTTGGGGACAGCTATTTTTGATATCAACCATGTGCATGTGAAACCTGCCAGTGTGTGTTCAGCACTCAACCACCATTTGTGACACTTGCAGGAGAATTTCGAATTGTGATGTTCAGAAATTATCTAGATATGACTGCATTTATTACTGACCAACTGTACTACCTAGCTCTGAAAGCTTATTGTCATGAGTTTTTTGAATTGGATCTACACAAGGGCTTGGGGGGCAGTTTTAAGGTGATTTTGTGTTGTTTCTTTCAAGTCCGTTTCTGGGGCTTTTTTTCTTTTCTGTTTATCTCCTCAGACACGCGTGGTATTAATTCAAATTATTCCTTATGTAGTAGCAATTTAAGGCTTCTCTGCTCTTCATTGCTTTTGAGAACTGATTATTAGAGAAGGTGAAATGTTACCGCTGTGTTACATATTTATCTCTCTTTTGGGTTTTAAGAAGTAGCTCTTTGATTTTCAACTTCAATTTTATCTACACAAGCAAAGTCACATGCTCAGAAATATAATATTATTGTGTGTAGACATTCTGTTAATCTTGCTTTTCATTTATCCTTCTTAAGAGTAAGGATTATTATACTGTAGTACTTGGTACAGGCCAAAATCAGTCTTGAATACTTGCCAAGAAATATCTGCGAGCTGTCGTCTTATTCTGTCATAAAAAAAATGCCTCATTTTATAGCATTTGTCTGTAGATGGGTACACACAATTGAACGCCCACTGCATGGTATCCTGGCTGCGTGTTTGATGCTGTTTTGCTGGTGATGGTAACTGTGGTTCCTCACAACGACAGGTCATGGTAAAGCAATATAAGGCAATATAAGGCAGATTGTCACCTGTGTGATGTGAATGATCTGGCAGAATTTGAACAGGTATGCCAGGACGCAAGCACAGAAAGAAGATTAACAAACTTACTGTGAAACAAAACTGAGCTTGCAGAAGATACCCTGGTTTAGTGGAAAAGAATAATCTGATGTTTCTACCTCTCTTTCCAGTGGAGGAAACACCCAGGCTACACATTTCCCATTGTCTGTTCATGCAAATACGACCTCTGTCTTTTTCCTTTTTAAAACAGCATCTTCAGGAGAACCAGGGAGCACAGATTGACATGGAACTGACAGAGCTCCAAAAGCATGAAATACGGTGTCATGGTGCTTACATTGGAAGCAAAACCTGTGAAAATAAAGCTGAAATGAAACTACTGTTGATTTTTTTTCCCCTTGGAGGCATTTAATGATCTCTTGCTAATGTTCTGTTCAGACTATAATTACTGTATGTAAAGTAATTACAGCTCAGCTATGTATAACTATGGGCTGAAGCTCAAATCCCTTTTGTGGGCTCTAATCAAGCTCTGGCCATATCTCCTGTTCTGTGAATCCTTTCATTTTAGGTGAAGTAAGCATTTCTCTGTGGCAGGATTTATTTGTACCCTTACTTTCAGCTCACCTAATGTCCTAGGATGAACTGTTTGACAAGAGAAGGGGGTGGTTAGGACCAGTTAGGGAGAAGTGACTTCTTTTCACAAGCCAGCACAAATGTCAAATATAGTTATAATCCTCAGTGGCTTCTCCGTGCAGCTGCTCTGCACCAGGGACCTGTCTCCACTGAAGGCTATGCCAGGGGGTTGAGTAAGAAAGGAGGGTTTCTTCACTAAAGGAGCCATATTTATTTCTTGCATTCAGTTTAGTTTACGATGCTGCTTCTCAAGTGTTTTCTTAAAACCAGCTGTTATTACAGGACAACACTAAATAGGTGAAACAGCAGCTTTGTCATAAGGATTCTCAGGAGTGTGTTTGAAGTAGCTGGTCTCTCGTCTCTCCCTTCTTTAAATATAGCCTACTGTCTTGTATTAAGAAAGAATTTGTGAAACTGAAGTCTTTTAAACTTGCATTACTATTCACATGGTGTTGTAAATTGTTCACAGTGGCTGGCCTGTTCCAATGTTCTCATCCTTTCTGAGAGTAAATTCTGTGAGTCAGATTTTGCAGATGAGACCACGCCAGACTGCTTATATCACAGCACAGATCCCTGTGGGACTTCTCACTGTAAATACTGCTCACATACACTCCTATACAGTTTCCTGTCTCTAAAGTTATTTTTTTATCCATACAGAAAGCCATCCTTGCACGATAAAGAGCAATCAGATTTTGCTCAAAACTGAAAATTTTTTAATGTAACAGAAATCATTCATAAAGTCCTACACAGAGTCTTGTTTTAAACAAGTTAGTTCTCAGCTGCAAACCGTGTATTGATGCATGGAGATGCAAGCATCCTTGTTCAGCTGGATCTTACAAGTCTTGATCTAATTGCTCAAAAGTGATACACACACAATTCTCCCATATATGTAGAAGTCAAGATTATCTTGCTGTGACTGCAGTTAAGACAAGTTCTGTGTTTCATTTATGTTGCAGTTTTGAGTCCTTAAGATTAGTATTGCTGTGCGAAACAATCAAATTTGTCCTCAAATATTTTTTTTCCCCTCTCAACACAGAAAAACTTCACTGGCCTAAGACAGAGCTTTCTAAGAAATCAGTCTTGAGTCCAGAAGAACATAAGCTGAACATTAATAATGAAAACAGCCTCCAGCATCCACCTTCTGGGATCCTTAAGGACATTTTCACTACAGGAACCAGTAGCTACAATGTCCTTCTGCAGAGCAAAGAGGAGAAAAAGCACCACACTCAAAAGCAGTCATCTGCTCACCACAAGAAACACAGAAAAGCTACAAAGGGTTCTACCACCTTGCGAAGCAACGAGCACCGCAAAATCAAAGTCCCGCTGCCCCTGCTCAGTGGTGGATGGTGCCTCGCAGACAGACAGACCCCCGTCATCGTCACTAGTCCCGTCTCTGCCAGTGTGAAGTTTCCAAATGGTATTTCGGTTGGAGGGAGCAGCACAGGACTGCCGCCTCGACCCAGAAGTAGAACTAAGAAGCATTTCAACCCAACAAAGCCAAAGCAGTCCCAGTCCTCAAAAAGCCACGGAAAAGAAGGTGATGTCTCTGGCCAAAAACTGTGTTTGCTCACTGCAATCAAGCCTTCCAATGTGGAGAAAGAGAAGATGAAATTCTTTCAGTCAGACTTCACATACAACCCTCAATTTGAATATGCAAACCCTGCTCTGCCAAACGTGTTAGCTAAGCACAGCCATGCATCTGACAGATTTCTTAAGCAGGTATAGTTACTTTTTTCCTCCTTTTCTGCTGATAACTTTTTTCCTACACCTATTAAGCTGGTATTTGGCTTTGTAGCAAGTTGTTTCTTCTTATCATCCTCCCCTACTGTTTGAAAAATGCAAAAATGAGAATACAACAGTAGAAATGAAAGAAAATCTGGTTAAAAATATGAAAGCTTTCCCAGTATTTACAGGATTCTATAGAATGAAGGCACAGTTCCTTATAAATGGGTTACATGAAACATAATTTAAGGCAAGAAAGCTTTTTAGGAAATGAAGTAGTCCAACAGAGAAAAAATACAATTCCTAAATAGGCTTTAATAAACAGAGGAAAACAGCAGTCTAGAAATGCTGCCAATCTTCTTGCTGACACAGGGGTTGGGAGGGGATAGCAATTATTTGAGGCCGTAGTTATTGGATAAGCATATGTTGATGTTCCTTGTTTTAATAATCTTTGAAAGGATATTTGCATATGCATTAGGCTCAATCAAGCAGCAGACAAATTCCATTCCAGAGAGAGGCAATCTTTTTGGACATTCCCATTCTTTGTAACTACCCTGGCTTTCTACCTGTCTTTGAGTTACAAAAAAAACCCAAAAAACCCAACAAGAACAACAAAAAACTTGCTATCAACTTGGATCTAAGTGACAATAAACAGTGCTTGTCTATACTTATAGAACCAGTCCTCTTCCCACTTTCGCCATTTGAAAATACTTCAGAAAGATCTTGCTTAAGCTTTTCTAAATAAGAGAACCTCACGTTTCAAGTGATACTTCGCTTGGGAAGAGATGCTGCCATTCCATGAATTTCACTTGTGATATGAGTATTTCACTTACCCCCCCCCCCAGAATTCCTGGTGAAAAGGATGCATGAATGAAAGTACCATGGGTTCTGGTAACCGACTCTTGACTTGTGAAGAATCTGACTTTTTTTGTTGTTGTTTGTTTTTCCAAATTGAAGAACGCACATAGGTGTTATTACCCATTATGTCTTGGTCTTAATGTAAGGCTTAACCATAAGGCTTGGTCTGCATTTTCACATTAAAAGTATCTATGTATTTTAAGGACTCAGTAGCTGGGTTTTCACTGAGAATTTATTTTCTTAAAAACAAAACAACTGTTCTGTTCTTGAAATCAGCTTCCACACTTCTAAACAACCTACTAAATCATACTGACACCAAATAAAACTAGTCCTTGACTAGAGCTTTGTAGCAAGTTTTCCTTTGATTTTTATAGCAATATTAGCAACACTAATTGTAGCTTACAGCAAATTGTCAGTAACTAATTTGCCAAAGTGAGTTTAGTACAAATTATCCCTTTCAGTATGAGGTAACAGAGCATTAAAAATTATTTTATCCATGATTATTTTATGGAGCAGGCTGTCATTGATTTACCCTTCTTTTAATAAAAAAACCCCACAACTAAATAATTAATATATTGAAAATGAATAATTCCTCAATATTATTCGAATTTGTGACTCTTTTTTCAGATACGATGTATGGGAAAATAAAGGCTTTATAGCTACTTTATAAAAAGCAATGAAGGATTTAATTGAACCTAATTTAATTGAACATAAATTGTTTCATAAGATTTAGTTTAAGTTACAGAAGTTCTTAGCAAGAAGAGCATTTCTTCAAAGTTCAGCTCCTAAAAATACTGAGCCATAATATCTTGCACTTCCTAGAAATGATCAAAAAAGCAGCTTTATCACAGCTCCAGGCCCAGCAGGTGGCACTCTCTCTTCTTTATCTACAACTGGCTTTAGACGTTTTTGTCTCTATGCGAATTTGAATTTCATTTCATGCAAGTTTACTGTCCAGAAAAAAGCAACATTAATCAGAATTTTAATCAGAAGATACTGTATGAGCACTTTTCCTCAGTGCTAACTTTGTAATGTAGATTTTACTTGTCAGAAGAAACACATAGGTATCGTAAGGAAGTGTTAAGTTCAGGAAAGATGACTTCAGTGGCAAAAAAAAAAAAAGTACTCACAGTGTCACGATTCGGGTCTGCAGTAAAAACATAACTGCGTGTAGTCATTCTTTTTCCTGCAACAAGGATAAATTTATTTTTAAAAACACTTTTTCAACATTTCGGTTGCTGTACATATTTTAGGAAGCTTTGCTTTCTGTGAACAGAAACGGAATTATTCCTATTTTACTCTATAAAAGGTGCTTATAGCAACTTACACTTGCTTGCTCTTCTGTGACTAATATCCCTGTAAACCCAGCTTTTTACTGACAGAACTCGCCAATTTTGTAGGAGGCTTTTAGGATACTCAGTGAAATGAGCTCAAAATCTGACATTTTAGAATGTTAGAGGAGTTTTAGTTGTTTCAAAAATATTTTTACCCACAGCTGTGCATAGCCTGCTAGGACATTAAAACAGATTGTGTTTTCCTGTTGCCCTTTCTGCTTTTGTGCATGTCTGTGTAATTGGTTAATATGGCATTACTGCAGCATATCTAGAAGACAAATCACACCCTGCCCCATTTTTTTAAAAGGCAAAGAACACTATGGATTTGCAAACCATTAACACAGCAGTGCTGCAATGGGGAGCACACAGGCTTGAGAGCAGCCACTTCACCTCCAGGCCTCTAGTCATATCAAAGATTTTAATCCTTAGGCTCTGTCCAATACTTTTTTATTGATTGACTTTTCACACACAAACATTTCTGAGTTATTAATACATTTGAAAAGAATATTTTTAACTCTTCTCATACTTAGCTCTGTCTCTTTCTACTTCATATTGTTTTCTTTATAAGGTTCCTTCATGAGTCACACAGTGCGTATCTTTAGGGAAGAGAACTTGAGAATAAAAAATAGTATTCAGGCTTACAGGTTTTCACATTGATAGTCATCTCATGTTACAGAAATTAATACTCTTATTGCTGTGTTTCAAAGTCAGTGCAGCAACAGCGTATTCCAAATGCTAGAAAAGTTTCCTTATTAGCACTCCTTCTGGCTCAAGCTACTTGTCCTTCATTGTTAAGTTTCCTTAACACTTAGAGCATGTTATTTTTGCACAGATGCTAGAGGTGGCAACAGTTAGCTAGAAGTACTTGTCCCCAGTGTTTACAGAGCAGATGACTGAGAGTTGCAATTTTCTGAACCACAATCAGCAAGAAGATTGCAACTTCAAGTAACTTGTGTAAGTAACTCCTATTTCTTTGAATTGTACACGAAGGCAGAACAACTATTTTTATATACATTTAAAAAAAAAATCATCATCCTGTTGAATGAGTAATCCCCCCATGAGAGTTGTATGTCCTTTTCCCTTGTACTCATAGAAATATAGCAGTTTTGAGTTAATAAATAAATCAGTTGTGTTTGTATAACACACCTTTTAAGTCATTAATACAGCAGCCTGCAATTAGTAAGTTTATCAAAGGTTGAAAAAAATAGGTGAAGCTGGAAGGCTAAACAACATAACTTTCAACACTGAGTAATCCTTTGCAATGACCAGGTGCTGTCACAGTTTAGTCACACTGAAAACTCGAGAACACCTCACTGACCACAAAAAGAACTTAATTGTTGAACACCTCATTCTCCACTAGTGACAAATTCTCTCCTGAATTAAGATTTATAGATAAGATGTGTTATGTATTAACACAAAACATATCAGACCAGCCAAGTAGCATCAGTTCTCAGGGTCCTACACAAACTTCTCTCATCCACTCGAGGAGACTGTAGATCACTTCTGGTGATACTGCAGTGAGAGTATAGCTTTATTTCAGGACACAAATGCATACAAAAAACAAATGAGCATTAATTTTTAATTCCTTACAAAATATTTGATTTTTTTTAAATTAAAAATATTTTTACCAGCTCTAAATTATTTAAACATGTCCTTTATCACACTGAGTACAAGCATATGAAAGAAAAGCCACTGTAAACACTGACTAAAACTCAAAATACTGCAGCCTGAGCAGAGTAGCCTCAAAAAACCCACTCTTACCTTTCTCCCTCTTTCCCACTTAACCCAAAAAGGGAAGGCAGCCGCCGTTTTATGGCTGTTGATTAGACTTACAAGTTCCATCTGGTACATCTTAGTGTGACCTAAAGATGCGCCTGGGAGTCTTTTGATCCCCCCCAGCAAATAAGCTATTCAGGGAGGAAAGTGATGGCGCCTGTGAGCCTTGTCTGTCTTGCAAATCTCAGCAGAGACTGAAGCCCTTTTGTAGCAGAGCTGCATCTGACCATAGGATGAGCTGTGCGAACACAAGAGGCTGACCCCTAGGCCACTGAGCATATTTTCTAACTTGGTAGCCTCATAAGCATGTCCTATCAGTACATGTGTCTGCAATAACTGTCAAGTAACTAAGCTCTGTTGCTGCACATGGGTGACTTGGGATTCACAGACCTATTTAGCTGTAAATAATTTGTTTCAAAAAAGTCAACACCGCCACAACCTAAACATGTCAATTAAACAGAGCCTCATCTTGCTTTGTTAGTGCTTCTGTGTCATTAGTTTCTTGAGCATCAGCAGAGTTTGCTGTGCAAGGGGATTTGTCTTGGGACTGCTGCTTCTTTTTGCACTCTTTGATAGTGATAAGAGGCATCAAACAAGGCCTCTTGGATAATAATGAAAAGAAGAGGAATTACTACTCCTAACCAGTAACTTGATACAGACACATAGTCCTTCTTTTCTTCCATTTTTGTACCTGTTGCTGAAGAGTTTACAGTTTAGCCTTAGGAGCTGTGGTAGTATCAGTACCTTGCTTTCTGCTGGCCCAGGGGCTGGAAAATGAGCTCATCAAAAAGTTGGATGCTGGAACAGGCAAGAGCTGGCATGTGGGTCTGGGATCTGCCCTGACTTTGAGTCATCTCACCTCAGGGACAGGTGGAGAACCCCAAAATGAAGGGCTCCATGTTGTATTCAGTGCCTGAGACCCAAAAATATCCGGAACCCTTTCCCCATGGCACATGAGGTAGAGGAAGTACCCTTGAGTATGCCACCATTCCCCTTGAAGCTGCAAACCGTGCTGTGCTTCTTCAGGGGGAGGCATCTCTGAGAACCTGCTCTTCATATTGTCCTGTTGATTCAAGTCTCTCATAGCATTTTAGGAAGAGCCTTAAACAGCCCAGGAAGAGTTCGAGGGGGTGCCTGCAGGCAGGCAGAAGGAGCTAGAACTTGGGCCCCTCACTCCCAAAATCATGCTGCCTCCCTTGGCATGCATAGGTCTCAGCTGCAGGGAGTCTGCTGTTACAGACGGCTAAAAAGGAAGTTTAATGCATGTTCAGTGCTTGTTTTGTCACTGTTTGTTGTGGTGAGGTGGTTTTAGAAAATACCTGCACTCTGACTAAGGTAGGAGAGTCCTCTGGGATAACACCACCAAATAAACCTACCTAACACTGCATCTCATAGTAGGAATATCTTTATAAACAGTGTCAAAGCAGAGAACTGGTTAATAAAGTTTACAAGCCCTTCTGAAGCACCCTTATTTTTATGAGCTTTCACATTGAGAAGAAACTGTCCTTTTGTTCTCAAATGGTTTGGGCAGACCTCTGCTTCATTAAACCTGCTTAACTTTGATCAGCACTTGAGATTTGTCCTACTCTTTTCAAAAAGTATGTGCTATTCTTCAAGCCTACTTATCTTTCGCTACCTTTATTGGCTTCCTTCAGCCTGTGAATCTCACTCACCTGTTCTCCATCCAAAGTTTTGCCATCACATTGCTGGAAAAGCTTTTTTTTTCATTGTTTGATACGATACTAAACCGGACCTGATGTTTGGTTTGCTGAGAAGCAGGATGGGCATCAAGATGTAGTGGCCTTGTTCCCACTTCTGCTGGGAACCCAGCAGCCACATGATGCTTTGGCTATGACCAAGTGTTGCCTGAGAGAGAAGTGCTGGTGCACTTAAGACAACGCTGTTGTGTTTGGTTTACTAGTAGAGAGATGTAGCTTGAGTGCTGGATGCTTTCTTAAAGATGCCCTAAAAACCCTTAAAAAGGAAAGGGCCAAATCCTGGTGGCTTTTGAAAATAACATCCAGCCCTGCATCAGGTCCTGCAGTAAATAACTTTCAGAGAATTTAAAGCCAAACCTTTCTGCCTGCAGGATCTACTATTTTAAAACACATTATTGAAAACTTTTGAGGGGAATTGCTGTTCTGTACAACCATATATTTGAACACAGAAAGACCTATCTCAGAAAGTGGGGGTTTGGGGGACACCACATAGTGTAGCTGCTCCAGGGAGTGTGGATCTCTGGCAAGCCCTGTTGCATTTTAATTCTTCAACTCACTGGGATTTTTATAAAATAATATTAATTATAATGATTTTCCCACCCCCCAGAATTTGGTACTGAGAGACAGAATTGGCCACAGAAAGAGATGGGGAGAAAAGGTTCAGGAGACAAAACATGGTGCTACTTGGCAGCAGTCTCTTTAGGAATGGAAATCACTGGTGCACATTCAAATGAACTTAAGCGTCCAAGAATTTGAGTGAGTACTTAGTCTGTTTAAGCTAATAGACTTAATTGAAATTTAATACCAAAAGTTGTGAAGACAGATTTCATGCCAGAAGATTAATTCAGAGATTATTTCTATCAGAGTGAGCAAATAAAGTTAATTAACTGTTCAGAGAAACCAAATACACCAAACACCTAGTAGGTACCATAAGTATCTTAAGGATCTGGCACCTCGCAAAGGAAACTGAAGAATTGTTATCATGAATTACTCAGGCTGCTGGCTGAGAAGAAACTTTCTGGAACAGAGGGCAGGAATTTTTGGGTTCCTTCTTTAACCAAGGATTTTGTGTGAGGCAGGAAAATGCCTCAGCATCTGCTGACACTAAAAAACTTAGGCAATATTTTTAGAAGTTAAAAATTCAAGTGTAATTGAAAAAAAAAAAAGGGAAAAAAATCCTTTGGGAAAATACACAACCTATTAAACAAGAACTAGATTTTGCTCAATTTGTTGTTTACATCTAGACCTTGATCCCAAATTTTGCTAGAAGCAATTGTCATTAGTCTCCAGAAACATTAGGCCTTGGTGAAGGATTAATGTATTCCTTCTTTTAAGACTCAGACACGAACTTTGCTTCATTTACCTGAGGTCATTTTTAAATGACAAATGGAGTTAAGACTTGACTGTTCAAAAGAAAAAAAATACTATTTACTGACTTAGAAAGACCTCTGTGTTCTCTTTATAATCTTTTAGGCCCTGCCACACCTTTGCATTTGTACTAAACCTCATGTATGGGGAAGTTACTGGGAACCAAAATCCCATTTACCTCACGGGTCACCAGGATAGAGGTGTAGTTGTCCTTACTCATAATTATATGCAATAGGTTAATGGGACTAACAGCAAAAATAACAGCACTGAACCTCTGTCAAGTACCTACAGCAGTGGGGTGCCAAAACAATACCCAGTTTGCACCAGATGAGGGTGCATCCTCTATTTTTAATACATTCATCTTGAAAAAATATGATTTGTTTTTAAGTTGTGGAGAGATGTTGCAGTTTTCACACCATCAGTCCCATCACCTGGGCAGTAGGATTTCTTTTCTCTGCGAACAATCGAGCCCAAGGTCTGTGAGGTGCCAGGTTTTCCTGGCAGTGACCCATCTCAGTGCCGAGTGGGGCTGCGTAACACACAACACGGAGCTGTGTGTGTACTCATTGCACTGTTGTCACAGGGAGAGGCAAAGCCACATCCTTGGTGGTGGCTCAGGTGGTGGCACAGCATTCCTCTTTTTACGATACCTCTCTTAAGACATCCTGGCACCTGATCTTGTAAGAAAAACTTGAGAAGGAAAAGATGTGTGTTTTTTGCTGGTGCCTTTCTGCATAACATCCGATTCTCACTCGTGCTAGCTTCAGCAAGCACGGGGGCACAACTGCCCAAACGGGCCAGATCTGGGAACCCGCCAAATGTCACCAAGCCCCCAGTGCAAGTCCCTGGCAAGCCTGAAACTCCTGCTGGCGTTAGCGTGGTGGCTGGGGAGTTTCGGACACATGGGAGGCAGTGAGAGGAGACAGGGTTCACATAACAACTCTGGATGGGGAGTTTATGGTGAGCCTGTTTCTACCCGAGCCATTCCCGTGAGGCCACGCACGCTGACTTTTTGGCCAAGTTCTGTGAGTAATGTATTGTGGTGCTTCTGGGCTGTCTCTGAAGAACTGGTGGTGTAGATCTTGAATAACCAGTAGCAGATACCTTTATACCTGTTTATACCTTCACTTTCCAATTCTCTATTAATGCTGTCTAGCACATGCCCTCTGCTCCCACGGAAATAAAAACTTACTGTGGAGACCAAGGTGCAGTGGGAATAGAGATGACAGCAGTGAGGCACAGCAGGTAGATTCTTTGCTTCCAGATTGCTTAACCCCCCAAAATGACAGGCTTCTTTAAGCTAACCCTTGGTTTTGTGTTGTTTTGTTGTTTGATTGGTTGGTTTTTTTAATCTGTAAAGTAAAAAAAGTAGTAAATAATGCTGCTTTCTTGATGCTTGAAAAAGAAATTAGGATCTGACCAGGAGGCCATTCCAATTTAATAACAAGTATTAGAGGCAGACAAAGAAATACTAAACATTAGGTGCATTATTTCTTTGGCATTCAGGTAAGTTATTTTTCTCTCATCGAAGAGCTACAGGACTTTAATAAGAAGTTTATCTAGCATTTATGGTTTTCATTAGCAATTAGGGTTGCTTAGTTTCAACTTGAAAAAAAAATAGAATAGGATTGTTAGTAGCTGTGAGAGATGCAAAATTAATCCTATTTTTGTGGACAGTAAGCCATTCTGACAATGTCAGAATCACATAGCTGGAAACAAGCAGCATGATATCAGCTTCATGTGTGGATATAAGTGTAAAAAATAAAGAGATACTCAGTCTGCAAGATTTTGACCCTCATCATCAGTGGTATTTTCTTTGCGAGAACATTCATTTTTAAAGGTAGTGTCAGTAGTATTTTTTTCTTTATGAGATTCTTGGGAGTTTCTGTTATCATATCTGTGAAAAAAGCCATTCCCTGTAGCTGGGCAAGAAGTTGTTCTATACCACATTTTCTTTTAAGGGTGTGAAATGACATGTTGGGAATTAGATTACTGGGGATGAGCATTTCACACCCTACCAGTAACATCTTCAACATTCAGGGTTCAGATCATGTTATAGGTCTCGTGCTCTGCTTTCCGCCCACAAAGGACTACTTCTAGCAGCAATAGGTAAGAAAATTGTTTATACCACTTTATTTGTGTCATGAACCATGCCTCTGTCATTTTAGGGGGTTATAGAGAAGTACTGTGATTTAAACGAAAGGTTTGAATGAAAGTTCTGTGAATAATGTTCCTATTCTCTCTCCTCCTTTCTGAAACAGACACCCATGATACAGAGAATTTTATCATAGGGAAACATTTTTGGTACAAATATTATCATTAAAATTATAGTTACACATCTGCTTAATCATGGTTCAGCATTCCTAAATTAGGAAGTACCAAGAAATGAAGCGAGATGACAGTAATATTTGATCTTTGTCAAATTCTTTGGGTGACCATAAAAAGAAACATGCTGACAACGTAAACTGCTAAAGTCCTTGTGACCTGTTATGTCTGATTTACAAGGCAGTTGTAAAACATTCCCAAAAATTAAAGAGAAAAGGGGTATTATTTCACTAGACTGATAATCATCTGTGCCATGCTGATGTGTGTGGGTCCAAGAGGAGTTGATCAGAATATTTTTTCAGTACTTTGGCATTAATGTATGTCTGAGGATGGTATAAATTGATTACAGAGTGTGTCAGCCTGTATCTAATGACTACAGTTTGATAGTGACTCCCAATGAGTTAAAAAAGAAGAAAGATTAAAAAAAAAGAGGGAGAGAGATTGAGAGGGAGAGAAAGTATACACACGCCAGTCTGACATGGAGGTCTTACTGCATTCATATTTGCTATGCTTTTGTATTTTACAGTCCATTAACATAATGGAGCGGACGTTGCAGAAATACGGAAGCTATGAAAAATTTGAGCAGGCCACCGGAGGCAGCTTGCTGACCAAAAGTCGCATCTGGAATCACGTCAGGAAATACATGGTGAAAGAGGGCTGTCTTGGTGAGGTAAGACATACACTTACCCTCAGGATCAGGAAAGAAACATTACGTAGATCTTAGAAATTACACACGGATGGACTCAAGAAACCATTTTGGAGGCCTTTCCTCCATAGTTACAAGAATATTCCTTAAGTCATAATTTTCTCATGCCTGTGCCCAGTCTAATTTCTGAACAATTGAAATGATGCAAATTTCTTGTGAATGCTTCAGCCATCTCTCTGAGCCTGTTTCCTGATTCACACATGCTTGTTCTTCAATTCACCTCTTTTGGGAGTACCCAAGAACGACACCCTTCCTTCCCTCCTTTTTTTCAACTACTTGGAGACTAGCACATTTCCATTTATTCATCAGTTCTGCCATCCGTTCTCTTGTACCAAATTGTCTACACCAAAGGAAAGAGTTAAGAAAAGGCCAAGAAAAATAAGCAGCAGCCCAAGAGACTGATTTATAAGAAGCAACACAAATGAAAGTGACATAAGTTAATAAAAATGTCTGGAAGAGGTTGGCTTGTTGAGTTGATTTGAGTGCTGGTTTTTCCTGACTTGAACCATCTAATTTTTTAGAGCCCTGTGCAAAAGACCTTATTTCCTGTATTCAGGATTTTAAAAGTCCAGTTTGAGTTACGTAGAATTGCTTGGAAGAGTCAGATAAAATGGAATGAATAAAAAAAGAATCATTCCAAGTGAAAACACCAGCTGATGCTATCCAAGACTTGGATGAAATCACTGGCAGTGAGCAAGAGGAGTCTGGAATGGGAGATCAGGAGGCAAAAATTAGTTTCCCAGAAACTAGTTTTAATTAGTAAGCATAAGATTATTAGGAGAAACTGTTAAACTCATCGCACCTTTTTGAGACACTAATTTGACGCTGACATCAGACTTTACCTGTATTTCTAAGAGTGAGGTTATAAAACCACAGTTCAGAGCAAGCGGAAGAAAAATACAGTTTTGGTCTTTGCTGTGCTTTTGTCTCCCTTCGCATTCATTTTCATCTTGGTTTGTCTTCATGGAAGCAGGATCCTACACTCTCATAAAATACCGTATTTCCTTCTTAATTAAATGCTTTATTTTTTTCTGCAAAAATAGGGTTAATTTATAGGACTGATTGTTTGCTGTTGAACTTGAAGCTGAAAAAAGGTGCCTTTTGAATACAGGGAAGTGCCATGTTACTGCCTTTGATCCCTGAGTCCTTTTTTATTAACTCTGATGGGAAGAAAAGGTTCTCTCTCTTGTAGGTGCTCTCCCTTGTACTCTTCTGAGAAGTACTGTTTCTTTAAGCATTACATGAAGAAGGAAAAGTGCTTAGTCTTCAACAAAGAGAGTTTTCCTTCTCCTTCCCAGTCACTTGTTTAAAAAGTCTTTAAACTCAAATAACAAAATATATCAATATGTATTAATTTCCTTCTCTGGCAGTTTCTTTTCCAAAAGAAAACAGGAAAACAAGAACTACTTTCCTGTATGAAACGAAACAAAACAATACCAGTATTTTAATAATATTTCAAGTCTACATCATGTTTCAGACAACAAAATACACAGTGCTTCCCTCTCTCATTCATGTGGCTTTAGAATGGCAATTGCGTCCAGTTCTGGGCCCCTCAGTTCAAGAAGGACAGGGAACTGCTGGAGAGAGTCCAGCGTAGGGCTACAAAGATGATCAAGGGAGTGGAGCATCTCCCTTATGAGGAGCGGCTGAGGGAGCTGGGTCTCTTTAGTTTGCAGAAGAGGAGACTGAGGGGAGACCTCATTCATGTTTATAAATATTTAAAGGGTGAGTGTCACGAGGATGGAGCCAGGCTCTTCTCAGTGACAAACAATGATAAGACAAGGGGTAATGGACAAAAGCTGGAACACAGGAGGTTCCACTTAAATTTGAGAAGAAACTTCTCAGTGAGGGTGACAGAGCACTGGAACAGGCTGCCCAGAGAGGTTGTGGAGTCTCCTTCTCTGGAGACGTGCAAAACCTGCCTGGACGCCTTCCTGTGTAACCTCATCTAGGTGTTCCTGCTCTGGCAGAGGGATTGGACTAGATGATCTTTTGAGGTCCCTTCCAATCCCTAACATTCTGTGATTCTGTGATTCTGTAAAAAGGTTTCAGACAGTTAACCATATAGATATGTAATGTGTAATAATAAATATATAGATATCTAGTGTGCTAAGCATATGCATAAGCACTTGTGTGTGCTTATCTAATATTTTTCAGTTCTAAGTAATACCAAGATAATTAGACACAGTTCAAAAGATGGAATTTACTCTGCATATGATTGCTTCCTGCCCCCTGAATCTAGTCAGTGTTACTGTATTCAATTTTGCAGTCTCATGTCTGTCTATCTTAACCCTTGTGCTGGGTCCCACTAAAGTCCGAGGTTTTGTCAGCAGCACAGGTGAAATGAAATAATGGAAAGGCCAAAGAAAAAAAAACAAAACCAGAAATAGAAGCAAGAAGAGAGCTCTTTGCTACCTGAACTCTCTCATCTTCAGATTGTGGTCCATCTCACGGAGGACCTGCTATCTCGAGCCTCAATGACAGTGGTGAACGGCCGCCCCACTCTCACTATCAATATCTCCACCGCGCGAGAGCACTGGCTGGAAGGGATGCTGAGACATGAAATTGGTATGAGCATGGCATCAGTTCTCCAGGCAAAGGGGAGTACTTGCATGCATTCTTATTTATTTTGCAATGATGGGCCAGGCACTGTACACATATACAGAAGGAGGGAACTTCCCTGTCTAAAGAACCTGTGCTGTGGGTGTGCTAAAGGCAAGGAGAAACCTGTTCATCACTGCAGCATGCAGTAAAAGGAAGATAATCCACTTGAGGAATCCTGGGGTTCATGTACATCAGCATTTTAGGTCAGATCAGGAGCGAGCTTTTGCAGTGAGTCTACCAGTTAGTCCCACTTACTGCGCTGAGGTTCACATGCCAAAGGAATCTTGGAGTAGACCAAGTGTAATCCTGTCAGATGATGCTAGCCCAGAGGTTATGCTCCAGGGCATAGCTTCTGTGCTGTCACTGCTCAGGGAGGCTATGCTCATGAGAGCATTTTAGAGCTACTCTGGAGTAAAAATGGGAAACAAAAATAGCGTGACCGTTCAACCTCAGCACCAGCCATTTCACTGTACAAACCCGCTTCTGTTGTGCTGCACTGCTTCCATATGTAGGCATGCATTAGGTATGAAGAATTTACCCAGCGACCCCTAAACTGGTGTAAGATTGCCTTGATTCTGCATTATGCAAGATTGGCCCAGACCAATGGAAAATTTCTACAAACTTTCCAGTGAATCTCTTTTAATTAAGTACATAAAAACCTGGATAAATTTGGTTAGTGCCTGAATGTCACCTGAATAATAAGGCCTGCAATTGACTTGAACCACTGTTACTCACATTGTAAGGGGACATAGCTGCAGTAGGGCTGTTTAACCTCCTTCAAGAGGCAACATTTCTGCTCCCTTACTTTGATTCTCCTTCCTTCTGTTGACTACAATGCCTAGCCTATGCTAGAGGCATTCAGCATGTAAGATGCTTTTGCAAATTCCTCTCTATGGATTTGGGAACTCAAGTCCTGCTGACATTTGTATTCCTTTGGCATTTTAGGGAGCCCCACTTGCAGTCAGCAGGTGAATATTTGCACTGTGTATCTACCTCCGATGAAATTCTCTGTTGTAGACAAGGCTAAAGTTTGCAATTCTTCCGGTGCCCAGCCATACCAGTTCAGAGTTCTGAAATGGGCATCTCCTTCCATATTTTACTTTTTTTTAAATCATTAGATGCTACTGTTCTAAGTCCCATATTCCTTTCTTTTCAGGAACTCATTATTTTCGAGGTTTTAACAACAACAGCCAGCCCTGGTGCAACTGGAACGGGCGTAGAAAACATGGGTTAAAACCAATCAACCCTACAGAAGAGGGACTAGCGAGCATTCACAGCGTCCTGTTCCGCAAAGACCCTTTTCTTTGGAGGGCTGCCCTGCTCTACTACACAGTGTACCGGGCTAGCCAAATGTCCTTCAGTCAGCTTTTCCAGGACGTGGGGAAATTTGTCAGGGACCCCAATACTAGGTGGGATTACTGCGTACGAGCCAAGAGAGGGTGGACTGACACATCACAGCCGGGTGGGTTCCCTCTTTGTCTTCTCTAGTTTTGTACTTCAAGGAGGTTTTCAGAACATGCACAGAGCTCCATCATGTCACACAGTAAAACCTTTGAAAAAGGGAGAATTGGGACTCCACACCTTCTGAAATGAGGCAGCAGGATTTCTGTTGTTGAAAACAAGGCTGAAAATGCACATCCATGAGCCTTTCAAACTGAATCAGTAATGGTTTTTTTGTTGGAAGTGGGAATGTAAATTGCAAAACCGTGAAAAAGTTCATACTCGCAGTTTGACCTCCTTTCATGTTTATTAACAGAGATGTAGTGTTGCTGTAGATATTCACAGACACCATTTTCTGTATTTAATTTCTTCCTCTGGCTAGTGGGTTTAGCCTTCTAGTTAGTTTTTGCAAAGGTTTTCTAAGTCTAGGATATAAATATCTAGTTTTTAAAACTAAAATAGTTTTCCTCGTAATGACTTCTGAGAATATATCTTGAACAAACCCTGACAGAGTGCAACATATCTTGATTCCTTTTAGGCTGTTTCAACAAGGATCAGGTATACCTGGATGGCATCCTCAGAATCCTGAGATACAGGGAGTCCATTGATTTCCATCTTCTGACAGCCCTTGGGAAGGTGAGTGGACTCCTTCTTACCAAAGGGTACAGTTTTGTCATTTCAGCAAGCCTGCCTGTCAAAAGCTGTGAGTCACTGTGCTCTGTTTTACTTTGATCTGGAAATCTCTCTTCCGTACAGTGCCTTGTATTACATAGTGCAAGTTACAAATACTTTGAGGTCCTAAAAATTTCTACAAGCTTTTCCTCATTCTTCGCTTATCAGATTAAGATTTTATGGTCATATTTCTCAGACTTTCCTTTCCTTCCTTTACAAGATGTAGTACAACAGACTGCCTTGGGCAAGTGGGACAGGTGCTAGATAAGGTGGTGGTCCTAGTAGAGAACAAAATTAACCATTTGATGCTAATGCATCCTCTTCCACGACAAAGAGGTTTTTTTATCTCAGATTTCTCTCATGGATGACACATTTGATGCTTTTCAGAAATTACGGTTTGTTTTTTTCCCCAGAATACAGGGTATTTTTACCTTTGCATAACATATTTTATGTCCATTCTAACTGTAATTGCTTGTTTGTTCTCAAAATCACACGAAAAAGAGGAAACTTTGTCACACTTCCTGAACCGAATCCTTGGATTGCTAAGTTTCCACGGTTCATAAAACAAGGTTCATACTCATGTAAACCAAGATTCAAATTGATGTGACAACGTGCTTGCATTTAGAGGTGGTATACCAACATTTAGCCTACTTGTCAATCCATGGGTGACAAAGGAAAGTGCCATATTCTGATGGAGGGTTTTGGTCCACATTTAAGAAGTTTTGCCTTTAGTATCAGAAACATCTGTATAGGTGCACAGAGCTATTTAGATGACTGAACCAAGTTAGGAAGCTCTGAAAATAAAATCTCACTGTCAAATAAGTCTTTGCAACGTTATTCTGTGAAACTGCCCTTCGCTTTAAGCCTGCTTAACTCCACACAGCTTCTGCCTGCTAAACTACTGAACATAAACTGTTCCTACACTGCTTTATCCCTGTCTCTCTTCAGGGAGGCTGCAGGATTGTCAAGCCACTTCAAAAACATAGGAAGTCATTCCTTATATAATTACAGATTCCACTATAATTCACATGGCAAGGCATCCACATTAAGGGTCTACAAGCAATTTAATTCTAGCAGTATGATAATTTATAAGTGCTTGACTTTACAACTTCTAAAATCAAGGGTTCTTAAAGTCTACTCTGAATGTTTTTGCTGCACACGTCTTCTGCAATCAAACTGGAAATTTGTGTGTAAGAGCAGTGCCCGCTCTCAGCATCACAAATTGGTTAAGGTCTGGAGGGACCTCTCAAGATCATCTACCCCAACCCTTATGCTTAACCAGGGTCAGCTAGAGCAGGTTGCCCAGGACTACGTCCAGTTGGGTTTTGTGTATCTCCACTGATGGAGACTCCACAACCTCTCTGGGCAGCCTGTGCCAGTCTTTGACACCCTCACAGTAAGAAAGTGTTTTGTGTTCAGGTGGAATTTTGTGCATTTTAACTGACTCCCTTGTCATTCCTTCCCAGCAGGTGTTTATACACACTGGTAGGATCCCCATGAGCCTTCTCTTCCCCAGACAGAACAGTCCCAGCTCTCTCAGCCTTCCCTCATGCATCAGATGCTCCAGTGCCTTTATCACTGGGCCTGCTCCAGTATCTCCATATACTCTCACGAAAAATAAGTTCTGTGAGTGTAGAGAAATATGAAACTTGCCCTGAGTTCTAGCCCATGGTTATTATGAGTTTATCACCACTCTAAAGAGTGATTAGTTTGGTTTTTTTTAGAGTGGAGTAGGAGGACTAGGTTGTTCCAAGGGGAATATTAAGCTCAGTTGGCATGTCTTCCAGGTTAGAAGAAAAAACACAGGATTTAAACATAGGGAACACTAGGATTTAGAGGGAAATTTTTCATTGTTTTTTTGAAGATTCTCAGTATTCTTCTATTGTAACAAGTGAGCTCATCTTTCTCAGCATGCCTACCTTAGGTATGTTTTCATTGCAAATACAATAAAAGTATGACGATAATAGGAAATGAATGCAGTCAACTATACTGCTTCTGTGCTTTAGCAGGTAGTTAACACAGTTGTAAAATCAGGGCACGGCTTTCTCATGTGAATGTATTTAAGACAGAGCCATGCTGAAGTTTCTGTGTCTCCTGTTCTCATCTGAGTGCTAGAGATCTGGCTGATGGGGGCAGCCGTGCCTTCCTGATGCTTCCGGCATTGCTTAACAGTGTAGAAGAGAGCAGTGGATGGAAACAGAACACATGCAAGCTGCTCAGCATACCTAGAAGTGAGTCTGAGAAAAAATGCTTTTTAGAAGGAGTAGTTTTAAAACTTTGCAGGAAATAATCAAATTTGGGAAGCATCGCAAAACATTCATGTAGTAATCGTATGCAAGTAATATTAAAAAGAGAAAGATCATGCAGATATTGGGCGCACTTCAGTATAGCATAGCTACCAGAGTTTTATAAAGCAAAAGCAGCAAAATGTCACCTACTATTGTGTTCCCCAAGAATATGAACATGTTACAGAGAGCCTAAGTAAGTCTGTTTTAGCCTCAGTCTTTTTTACCTAGTACAATAATTTTAATTGCCTGTGGTAAGGAAGACAACCTGTTGCCACAGTAGGCTAAGAATATGTTTTTGGTTACCTCAGGATGTTAACTTTTGTCATTTTTCAGCAATTGCAAGGACTGGGGAAATACATCCCATTCAAATGATACCTTGGATCACAGATACTTGTTTCTTGGTTGCAGCAGTAACAGAAACCCCTGAACATAAATATGAGGGGTAATAAGTCCTTTTTCTTTCCTTTGTTTGGGAGGCAAAAAGGTAGAATTTCAAGTGGGACAGGAGGGAAGATTGGTATTTAATCACAGAATCATAGAATCGTTATGGTTGGAAAAGACCTTTAACATCATCAAGTCCAACCGTTATCTAACTCTACGATGCCCACTTCTAAACTGTGTCCCTAAGCACCATATCTAGATGGCTTTTAAATATATCCAATACACCCATTTAATCTCATTTGGTGCTGTGACTCCAGAGTGAGAGGAGACGGTATGGTTTTTGTATAGTACAGCTCCTCTGTATCTACTTCTAAATCAGGTATAAAGCTACACCATCTTCAAAGAGCAGCATCTTAGTGACTTGAGTGAGCCTGGGCATGAGTGTATGCTTGGTGTTTTAATCAGGATGCATCTTGCCATTGCAGATAAAAAAGCATACATGAGTACTCAGATGCAAATTCATTTGCTTTGCAGACTTTGTTTCCATTATAATTGACAAGATTTGCACCCCATGTCTCACGGCCTCTATGGCTCAGTTTTAGCAATCTGCATTAGACTCTCCCTATCTTTCCTCTGAGCCTTTCCATATCCCTTACACATCAGTGGCTCACTTTAATCTTTTCCACGTAGGAACCATCACCTGCTAAGAGGGCAGGTTGTTTCCAAGGAGCCCTGACCATGCAGTGCTCAGCTCCTTAAAAGAAGTGTGGGGTAAAAAGGTTGGATGAGCAGACTCCACTCTCAAGCCACCTAGCACAGACCTGCGGTGAGGAAATAGGATGTGCCAGTGAGTAAGCACAGCCAGGCTTGTGAGTTTTGCCAGTACATATGCTTCTGTCTGTAGGGTGCCCAGAACATGCAGCTAGTAGACAAAGTGGCAACCACATAAATTTCATCTCACTGGACAGTTGCCCAAAGAGTCCTGTTCTGTGCTTGCAGGGCAGCTTGTGTAGCTATTGCACAGCCAAAGCATTCTTCCTTTCTGGACCATCACTCACATTACCTTGAGCTACTGTGAGCTCAAGACTTGAAGTCCTACCTTGCAGAATCTATAGACTATGGAGAAAAATCTGAGTTTTATTAGAAAAAATGAGAGTAGGCTCTGAAGTAGCTGGGAAAAGCTTGAGTGTCATGCCTATACCCAGAAGGCTCTGATGCCAAGAGGCAAATCAATTCTCTGCCCTGCTATTGAAAAGGAAAAAAAAATAATGGGATGCTTATGGGTTGCCCATGTTGTAGTAGGTTACTAGAGGTGCATTTTAATTTAGCTTTGCATAAGCACATTTGCTAGTGAAAATGAAAACACCAGAGTTCAGGTCAGCTGGCACCATGCCTTTCCCAAAGCTGGAGCCTATCTGCTTCCTGTGCCATGCCTCTTCTCCACTCCCTTGTGAGTTCCTCAGTCTTTGACAGAGTGTTTTTTCCATTCTTTTGTCAATCTTTCCACCTCTTTGAGAAGAGACTCCGAGACTCACACGTGTTTCATCCTCTCTCTCTCTATCCCTGCATAGGTCGTTCTGTTTCAGGTTCCTATGAGTCTGTTAACTGATTGAATCAAAAGCAGAATCAGGAAATATAGAGGCATTTGCTAAAATTACAATTTTTTGCAGCTTCCACTGAGGCACACAGTTACTTGTGTTTTCAGAGGATTCTCACAAGCTTTTAAATCCCCCTGCTCTGAAATATTTTCTCACCTACAAGAGATAATTTAAAGCTGCAGCAGAGAAGTAACAGGGCTATAGTGTGGAATAAACCCATGTCCTTCCTTACAGATCTCCTATGAGGATGTGGACCGCCTGAAGGGATTGGCTGTGACTGAGAACATGAGGGTGCCGCACTTTCTGCACGACCATGCCCGGTATATGGAGCACTTGAAAAAGATCATGGAAGTCAATGAGCTGACTGATGAGGAGCTCCAGGACCTCATAAATTAACAGTCTTAGCCCACCATCCACTTACTCTGTGAGGATGTAGAACTGGACTTCCCAGAGCTTGCAAAAATGGACTTGTGAGGGGTGGGATGGTACAAAAGGATGGCCAGAATACGTGGAATTCAGAAAAAGCCCCTTTATGTTCCTTTTGCATTGTGATTGTATACCAATTATTTTTTTAAAGGGTTTGTGCATATTTCTAAAATTTGGCTTAGGAATTCCTTCCTTTGCAGTCATCTGTCCAATCATCTACTCTGTTGTGTATGCTAGGTATAGTTCTTGACACTGTCTTTTGTAATATACTGACTTTTTCCACCCAGGTTTAGAGGTGGAGAAGAAAGAGAAGAAATTTCTCCTCAGTTTCCTTGTATTTGCCCTGTCTTTGGTCATCGCTTTCACAGTTCATACCAATAGAACTGCTGTAGATTATGCTACGTCACTATCTGCGTAACTCTTTCCTATCTGGTCATCATTGCAATGTGAAAAGAAAGTTTAAAAGCACAGTGCACAGAAGCAGGTCTTTGTGCCATAGGATCAAAGCTCTGAAAGGCTATTAAAAGTTTTGGTTTTTTTTTTTACTGGGAGACTTAGCAGTTTTAAAAAAAAAAGAAAATATAGGTGTTGGTGTTTTCATGACTGTAAGTAGGTAGCAAAGTTATCCCCCTTTACCCCCTCAAAAAGTTACACTGTTCCACATCTTTATCTGTATAGTACATGTTTCAGGAAGCTGAATTCTGGAAAAGGTCCTCCTCCTTTGAGGACAAGCATAGCATTTCTAGGAAGTTCAACATGGCAGTGTTTTGGAAGAAGGATCGGGCAGAACTGTGATTTCATGACTTACATGTTTTAAACAAATTCAGGAACACAGGGACATGATTCAGCAGAGCAGGCAACACCCACTTCTTCTCTGGTTCACCTGAGCCTGCATAAGATAAGTCACTTTTTGAGCAGTACCTCCATGCCACAGCAAGCTTGAGCTTGTTGTGGAAACAAGATGTGAATGAGGGGACAAAAAGATCCACAGGTGCCCTATCCCCGTGTTCCAACAGCAGTGCTGCACCACTCTGAAGCAACCTTACCTCTGTTTTAACTGCCGGTGCTATATCCAGAATCAAGATGAGAAAGCGCCTTACCGTAAGGCACAGCAAGCCACATGAGAAATAGCTTAGATGACGCAGGAGGACTTACTACTTAAACTACATTTTCTGATTCCAGAGTATTACAGAATTATCGAGGCAAATTGAGTTTTGCACCTATAAGTATTCTGACAAAGGGTTTTGTTTTAGAACATGGCATTTTACCAGGGCTCCTCTCAGGAAGCAGCTATGGTAGGAGAGGCTGGGCAGGAACAAGCGTGAGTCTTGAACAAGGCTTCAGCCATTTCTTCCCCTTCTGCCTTGGCCTGGCACTGGATAAGGCGAGTAAAAGGAGCCAAAGATTCCTCCACACCATGCTTACATGGACCTGGTATCCTTCCCTTATTGTGTTCTTTAGTGAAATGGGTGGAATAACCCTCCCACCTTATTTTGCACCCAGGACATTACCAGCCATGACAGCAAAGTCTTGGGAAAATAATTTCTAATCCATAGGAAAATCTGTGAGGAAAAGCTCTCCGTTGGCTGAGAGGCCTGAAGGGTTTTGACTAATCCCATGACAGCAGCTGCCTTTTAGAGAGTATTGCAGGTGTGTTTGCAGCAGCTGGCTGGCTGACTGCTTTGAAAAAGAAAATGCGCTCAACAAGCATAAATTCACTAAATTTAGTTATTTTCAAGGCAAAGACCAAGAACTGTTTGCAGCAGCCTTAATTTTGTATTGTTGGTATTGTTCATGAGCTAAAAGCCTTTCAGCCTCTGTATGCTGAAACAGAAGCCCATTCTCTCTCCTTCCCTGCTGCAGGCTGTCTAGTTTGATCACGGGCAGCTTTGCCTGCCCAGCTTTGTTTTAGAGCTGCGCTGCACAGACGTGGTGTTGCAGCAGCCTGATGAGAACCGTTTGCAGTCACGCACCCACGTGCTCCAGGTTTTGGCTCCTTTGCCATAAGCAGCGAGAAAGCCACACAACGGCTGAGGCTGAGTCAAAGACTGCAGTCAAAAGCTGCCTTTGGAGTAAATCAGGCAGAGATCATTTGATGTACATGGTGAAAGAATCTGGCTCACTTTGCTGACCCAGGGGGATGCGAAAGGACCAGTCCTTTATGAAAGGGACAATTTTGAACTGATTTTTCTTACAGGAAGAGATCCCTGCCTTCTTCCTCCAGTGACTTTTACATAAGCAAAGTGCTTTTCCTCCTGCCCCAGTAGCAATGTCTTACAATCTAAGTGTTTGTACATAACATGTCCTTGAAACTAAGAGGCTGTGGTGGTCACCCTGCATTGCCACAGAATACCATCCCTACAGCCCTTCGTCCAACAGCCAGCTGACTTTTACCACTCTGTAGCCCTAAACACTACTACAGGCCTTTTTGCTCTACTTGGAGAGCCACAACACATTTTCTCCAAAGCAGTAGGTGCCATTAAACTTCTGTTCTTCGATATTCTAGACATAGATTTGCCTTGTGCAAGGTTGGAGTCTGGAAGTGGTAATTATCACAGTAATATGTAGCAACAGATGAAGCTGTCGGCTTCTGTTTTCAGCACGGTTTGTCCTTCCTCCTCTGTAAAAGCGTTTCAGATTTTGAAGTGTAGCTTCTGCAAATTTTCCTGAATGTTTTTTGTTTTGTTTTCCACTGTGAAGAGGCTGGTTACTAAGTCACAATACTGAATTCTGTAAGAAGCGTACGGACAGCAGTGCACGTGAGCTCACGTCACTACAGTTTCGTGATATCAGTGGTGTGATGACAGCCTTTCCTAGCAGAAACTTTTCCTGCGGTTGCTTTGCTGTGTGTCCATTTCTCACTGCTTCTACGCTATTCCTATACAGAATCCTGGTCAACGTTGGAAAAGCCTCCCTGTTTCACCAGACCAATTTTAAAAGGCGTTTTATACAACTTTTACAAATAAAGATAAATAAAAGAATGACAGACCTGAGTACTGAAGTGTTACATCGTGTTGTGTGAGAGCATTGCTGTCTTTCGAGGGCGTTGGCTCTGTGCCTAACTGGATGTCCTGAGCTGTGCATGGAAGAGATGGCTTTCTGAGGCAGTTCTAAAAAAAAAAAATCACTAGGGACTGGGGTCACAAAGGGTCTGCTGAAGTCTGACATGGGGTACAGCTCCCTGTGCTCTGTCAGAAAGCCCGGCTGCTCACAAGGAAATTATACAGCTTCCCTTTTTCTCGGAGATGGCCCAAGGCAGCAGCATCATCATCAGAGCCACTTCGCTGTGATGTGCTTCTCAGCGCCATCCATGTGGGAAATGGTAACTCCAAGTGCTCCACTTGAACACTTCATTTCAGGGCTCCTTGTCCTCTCCCACATTATAAAATGTGCATGCTTATCTCCAAGGAGTCCTGCCACGTCCTTGTTCAGCTCCCTCGTGTATAAGTAAGGATAACGTTTAAGGGTTGTGGGTTCTTTTTTAATGGAAATACTTTAGAAATCATTAGCTGATGTGCTTTGCAAGATAGCGAAATACTATTGCATTACATTCCCCCTCCCTTTCTAGCTTGTTCAGAAAACACCCTGAAATCTACCCCCTCCACAGGCTTCCAAATCACCACTCTCCTCCCTTGCCCAGCGCATCTCAGATACCTCTTCTGGCAGTGCTGGCAGTGTGAAACACAGCACTCCAGCTTTGCTGGGCAGGTGTGTTCCAGTACAGAACAAACTTCACATTTGCTACAGGTGATCTGCAGGGCTACTTCAACTCTGAAATCCTTTTTTCCAGCACTCAAGTGCCAGGCTTGTGAAGCCAGAAGCCCTGCAGGCAGGTTCAGGAGTAACTCAAGTACCAAGGGTCCTGGTGATGCTTCTGCCCGCCTGGTGAGGAGGGAAAACTGGAATTGGTTTATGCTGAAAACCAGAATGGAAATCTGACCATGCATTAAGTCAGGGTGGAAGTGGAGAGAGGCACTGTCTAGACCAAGATAAATGCAAGAGGAAACAGCAGGAACAATTGGGGGTTTTTTTAAGGAAACTTTCATTTAAAAGCATCTTAATAACTTTCATAATATATTAGCAACAAATTAAGAAGTTCTATGAGTTCTTTTCAGTATGCAGTTTAAAATTAGATTATGTATATTAAAGATATAGGGAGGATAATAAATTTTGGCTTTGCTGAGCAAATACACACTTTTCAAAACTGAAAGTCTGTATTAGACTAAATCTAGAAAACCTGGATATTGAATTTTAAGCCCATTCATTTATGTCGATTCAATAAGAAAAAGACACCATCATCATTACCTTTCAAGGCACAGCCATGCCCTTCCCTTTAAAGTTACCTAAATTCATTTCTTATGGTGCTGTTGAAATATTTTGCATCTTCCCTAATCACACAGTGCCTCAGAGGCACTGTAAGCTCCCTTCCCTGAAGTGTCTGTGGACACACAGGGCAAAAGCCTAACGCTATTTCAGCTCTTTAGATAGTGAGGAAACCAAGGCTGAAGTTACAACCATATTGACCACTATACAAAGCAGGGAAGAACATGGATGGAGACCACACAGCCAGGGCTGACTCAAGCGAGCAGGACTGTTTTGGATAGACATGGTTTTGAAGAGAAAAAAAATTCCTAAGAAAACTTGGTGGTGAGATGAATGGGGCCAGTGACACAGGAGAGGCTCCAAGCCACTCTATGCCTCTCATGCAAGGACCCTCTGTGTTGGCTGGTGCAATGCTATGGGGCTTTGAAGGAGACACATAGGGCACACCCCATGCACAGCTACTCTGATGTAGCAGAGCTGGTCTCAGTTCAGATCCTGTCCCAGCAGTGTCCCAAAAACTGCACTTGGAGAGTCTCATGGTTATAGAATGGGGCCCAGTTTCCATCTCACACCACATCCCAAACAAGAGACCAGGCAGCTGTCTTCTCCAGCTTACTTGCTTATTTCTCCTGCTTTGATCCTGTCCTGGTCTCTAGCACTCATCCTGCAGGCAGTGTTTATTTAATTCCAGTCCTTCAGCTTCTTATTTATCTCAAAAATATGTTCACTACCACAGAATCCACCTCTGTGTCTAGAAAGCAAGTCGATTCACTGCCACCCACCAAAAAAATCCATACTTGATCTATGAGTCAACCTCTCCTCCTTCCTCTCCCACTAACAATACTTTAAAGTTGAGTTCCCCTGTATTTTTGATCTTCCTTTACAGCTTTCAGAAAAGAAGCTTTTCCAGGTTTGGGCAAGATTTGTCACCAGACACACAGGACCATGCAGAGAAGATTCTCACTGTGATTCACTTCTCCATCTGCTCTCCCATCTCCATTCCTCCTTTCCCAGCCCCTCTCCACCCCATGCTCCCAGCATCCTTCACATCCACATATACCTTCATACATCCCCCCAGGCATGAGGCAGGGAGAAAACCTAGCACAAGCACTTCTCCTCCAGCACCTTTCTGACCCAAGGGAGCACTTGGGTAGATGAGGGCAGGGTGAAAAGTCCCTTTAACGCAGCTAGGGAACCTCACTTGCCAATGGGAAGAGTAGCATGACCACAAAATGACTAGGAAAATGAGTAATGGGTACTCTGGAGTAAATGGTTTTGGTTAATTTGATTCTATGCTGGAGATTTTTTTTACTTTGTGATATGGAGGTAAGAACAACTTAATGCTTAAGAACCTAAAAACAAGTAAAAAAATCTCATGTTATAACCTCACAAGACAAGGTTCTGGTTGAATGTGCACATCTTTATATTACATACAGTCCTATATATGCATAAGAGGCACATAAGAGGCACCCGATCACAGAGCTGCAGCCTCCTGATGTTCCTCATAACTCAAGCAGTAAATGGCAGTGACCAACACATTGCTGGAAGCAGCAACAGGTTTGCAGCAACATCTCCATGAGGGCACCCAGTGCACCCTACAGCGTTTTAAGGAGAAAGAGGAAACCCAACCCAAACCTGTACGGAGGAGCAGAGGAGCCGGGCAGCAGTATGGGCTGGGGTCAGCAGCCAAGGGCTCCGTCTGCAATTGCAGTTAGCTCCTGCTCTGTTGGACCCACACCACCTCATACTCTGTTACAAGCCTTGTGCAAGAAAGATTCATCTTCTGTGCTGCCTCCATCCTTGCTACCTCCCTTGGCACTACCAGGGAAATGCAGCTACAGAAAGCTGGGCCTGCCTTGCTCTTGCTATCAGCATCTTGAAATAAAATTTCTGTTCATGTTTGCTCCTGCAGTTGCAGGACGAAGCCAGCCACCACTTCAGCTTCTGAACCACTGTAACGCAACAAATGCATTTGGGAACTCCAAATATCCATCTGGCTCCCAACCACCTCATCATCACCCTTCAAGGATGTTATGCACAACAAGCAAAGCAAGCTTTTTAAAACCAGTGAAACCATCAAGATGGTTAAGCACTACTGATTCCCAACATGAAGTAACCAGGCACATACCTCATATGTGTGCTCCATGGACAGCAGAGCTCCCCTTGTAGGTATCCAACTCCTCTATCCTCCTCCCTCTGTCTCTCTTGAGCCATCTGTCTCCAAGGCATTTTCTGGTCACCAAATAATCACCTCTCCAGAGCTCCCTGCTTCCTCCCAGTGGGCTGGGCTGAGCAACCTTCAGGCTATGGAGCAGCCTCATTAACCTTCCCCACAGCTCACCTGTGGGTTGAGGGTAGCACAGCTCATTTTCCCTGCCAGCAGCCTGTGCTAATTCACAACTCGTCAGCCTCAGTGCTGATCATCTTGTAGTATCATGTGATATTCACCTGACTGAGGCAACTTGATTGCACTCTCACCTCTATTTTGCAGTGGTCCAGTGAGAGTTGCTTGGGGGATCTGGTGCTGCTCAAATTAGGGGGGGGGAGTGGGGCAGCAAAATTGTGCCTGATGGGAAAGGACATAGCAGCAGCAAGGATCTGGAATGAAAGCTGGAGCCAAGCTCTCCTGCTGGCTTCCTGAATGAGCAGAGACACATGCCTGCACCTCCCATTTTCAAGAGGGAATACTGATCAAGTGAAGATACATTTTTGGTCTAATGCTCTGAGCTCTCATTCACTTAACCTCTTAAAGTGCCAGTGAAACCTCCCTCAGTCTGGGAGTCACACCCAGACTATTCCACCTTCCTCCAGGTTTAGTTTTGTGTGTAGCCAGAAAAGCTGTTTGAAACATGCAACTGAGTGCATTTGCATGGGAATTTATTCAGTTGTTGCTACCTGAAATGATACTTGCAGAAAGGTAAAGCAATTAAAATGCAATGAAATGTGACACTGTTTTGCTCCAGACCCCTCAGTCACAACACCTCCTCCAGTGCGGCACTGCTGTCAGAAATTTTCCCTTTACAGCCCAATGCATCACACCAGAGAGCTTTCCTTCCCACTCAGCAACAAAATGCATGGTCACCTGCAGCCTGGAGGAGAAGGCGCTGGGCTTGCAGTCAGCTCTGTGCCTTTCACGCTCAACCTCCTTCTTTGGGACATGCTGAATTGCCTCTTCTAGTCCTTATATGCTTCCCTTCTAGGTCACTGTTTATTAATTGCTACAAGAAAAATGTTACATAGGTGGCAAATTTAATGTGGCACCCCTGGCACTGTCGTGGCCGCTCACTGACCAAAGTCCTCCCCAGCCAGGACATCCACAGAAACAAACCTCCTTGGAAGCAGCCCCCATCCCTCCCAAACACTCAATGACCACACGCTGCACTCGGGCTCCCTGTTGCAGTGCCTGGACCAGGCTTATGCGGCAACGAAGCTCTGGAAAATGATGTATAACTGGCTGGTCTTCCAGAGGGAGAAACTGAAATCCAACCCCGAAATGATGGGCAGAGGTTGGTGCAACACGTGCATCAGTTTTGCAGCAATCACGTGAATGTGGGCTCATCTATAGCCCTCCCACCGACGCATGATCTGTTTCTCCCTGATGGGAGAGAGATGAGAGGTGCCCATATCCACATGGGGCTGCAGAGGAACGGGGCCTCTCCAGGCTGAGCCGGAGGGACCACTCAGGCCTCATTTCAGGCCACACAGGGACCAGCTCCAGCAGCTTTTGCAAGTGCTGAACAGAATTTGTGACTTGAGAAGGATTTCCATGGTGTCTCTCTTTTTGGGACCTTTCATGTCCCCTCAATTTACAAGGAGGCAAAGAAAAATAACCATCGCTCACCCTCACAGCAAAACCCTGCTCAGCTATGCTTTAGCAAAGATCCCACACAGTATTAAAATTACACTTTATTTTCTGTACAATTCTCATCCAAGTCTCCAGGTGTGAAAATGTCCACTGTGATCCCAGAAAAAGCTGCTCTGCTGCTGTGAGACACCCCACATCTGTCCAGGTGAGGCACAAAACCAGGACCACCAAAATCAAGTGCTGATGCTTACTAGGCACGGGGAGGAGAGCAGGAAGGAGGACGAGGGGGAGTCCTGCTCCACCACCAAGCCTTCAATGGCTCCCTGGGGAGCAGAGGGGACACCCTCAAGTTCGCATCATCGCTCGTGCTTAGCATGGGAGTCGTTGCGTTCCACCGTCACCCCATTCCCATTCCGCGTCACCTCCTTCCTGTTCCAGTCCTTTTCCAGGTAAAACTCGGCGAGCACAGGGCAGTGGTCCGAAGCCACCCCACCCCAGGACCAGTTATCGGGGATCCAGGGGTTTGTAAGACCTTCTCGCACAACAGCCCAGTGGCCTGCATGAAAAAGAACCACAGAGAAAAGGACAAGTAATGTTGCCCAAATTTGGCATATGGTTTAGTTGAGGTTACAGGAGCTCATGAAAAAGCGACTCTACCTGTGAAAACCTTTTTCAAGCTCCGACTGATCCAGATGTTATCCAGCGACTTGGACCCTTGCGGGTTCTTTGTGCTGATGTTGGTGAAGGTGCTGGAAGGGACCAGGTGGTGGAACTTCTCCTTCCGCAGGATGTCGTGGTCGCTGCTGTCTGGGGCCTGGTTAAAATCCCCGAGGATGATCACATCTTTTTCTCCTAGAAAGCAGGAAAAATAGAAATGAATGCGAGGAATGGATATCCATCACTTCAGTACAAGAGGGGAAAAAAACCTATTTTCATGTGAATAGCAAATGACCTCAGTAACATTTTATTTCTAGCCCTAATGAAGTGAGAAAGGAAACTCTAGACCCTAATTTCACACCCATGATGTGTGCTCTCCTAGCTCCACACCTGCAGATGGAACTAACCCAGCTGTGCACTGGGGTAAGAGGACAACACACATGTCCCAGTGCCCATCTCAAACCACTGCCAGAAATGGCTGATAAGACAAACTCAAGAATGCTGATAAGAGATCAAAGATGCATTACAGCTTGGTCCTGGAGAAGGAGGAAGATGCTAAAGGGAGGCACAAATGCACCAAAAATTATCCCAAAGCTGACTTCAGAGACAAGAACTATGCAACTCTGTAAGCCCTTTCCTTCCTGGGGTTGAGATGTTGGGGAAGAAGTGGTGGACAGATGGGTTGCTTTACCATATCTACTGCTCACAGGTAGCCAGGAGAGGGAGCGCAAGTTAAGCAACAAAATCTATTGCACTCCTGTCTTGTACGGTTTGACAGACATACAAGGAAAGTGAGAAGCAAGATTGATAGCACATGACTTACAAAACCAAATAATTCAAAACACGTTGCCTGTTAAGATGCTGAGAGGTGATGAAACAATACTGAAACTATTTGTGGTTTCTCTACGCTTTGCAAGTCACAAATCACATTGAAAATGACAGGAGATTTAAATATTATTCTATGAAGTGTTGTCATAGTGGCCTTCCCACCTTCAAAAGAAAAAAAACCAAACAACAAACCTGAACCTGAGCTATTTTAAGCTCCATCAGAACCCAAAAGAAAATCACTGCTTGTCTAATGGGATGATAGTGCTTGCTGGGAGCTGGCAGTTTTGCATGCATCTCATTGCAAAACTCCAAGATCTCTTACTTGGCAGGACCAGGAAGCTTGAAATGCAACTGCGCCACCTTGGTCCTTCAGAAATAATACTTGCTTAATGGGCAAGGATGCACTTGGCTCCTTCCATGCTTTCAGCTCAGCTGTATAAATGGGGAAAGGCCATTACAGAAACATTTTGAGCACATCCTTGAGTGGGGGAGTGTTGTTTAAAAATGAGGCAGAGATCTTAACAGCAGTATCTCAGTCCCCTACAAAATAAAATCTATTCTATTCTATTCTATTCTATTCTATTCTATTCTATTCTATTCTATTCTTAAAGTACTCACACTTCTTTTAGCAAATCCTCAAGCCTATTTCTCCTACATGAAAAACCTAAGAAAAAAACCCATAACATAATCAAACCTCAAAATTTTAACTGACTGCTCTGTTCTGGACAGTTTAGAAAGAGCAGAAGATAAAAGACGCAGTACCTCAATGTGTACTCGGAAGGAGGTAAGAAGTCAGCCTGCTGTGAGCACAGGGAGGCACTGAATTCTTCACCCACTTAAATTTTTTCTTGCAGAATAACTAAGCATAAAATCAAAATGCAGTGTAAAGCTGACAGACAGAACAAGCTGGGGTGTGTTAAAGAAGCCAAAACCCAATTCACCACTGGGAAGGGAAAGGATTGCTTCTGGTCCTCTCTTGTAGAAGCTTCTGGGGCTCTCTGTGATTGCAAATCACTGGGGAAAAGGCTTGGCAGCTCTGCATTAAGCAAGAAAAGTAGGCAACACCAATTTTCCAGATAACGACCAAGTTAATTTCACCTTGTTCGCTCTCAGCCCTGCTTCTGCCAGCTCCTGCAACAGCAATGCTACGCACGGCGGCTTCATGGCTCGTCTGCCTGCTGCAGCCCCCAGCAGACACAAAGCAGAGAAAGAACCAAACCTGCCTGGGTCTTCCCAGGTGTGTGATCATCACCCCTGGGTCCCTCAGCTGAGGCAGCTGCAGCTCACAGGGGTCTCACAGATCAGCTCCAATGGCTCTCGGCCAAACTTAGCAAAAGGTCTAGAAGAATTCATGTCCTTGCTCATAACAAGAGATGGTCACTGATTGAAAATAGCAGCCATGATGTCCACGGTTACAAGCAGATGGGGGAAAAAAGAAAAATCAAGACAATGCTACTGGTGTTGTGATTTTGCTTCTTTTGGAGGGAACGAGACGTAGAGACACCAGTGAGTTTTAGCAGTGTCTGTGGGTGGCTCTCGGCCAGCAAAGCAAAGCACTGCCATAACTCAGCCCGGTGCCGCAGTGGCTGAGCACTGATGTGCCACTGCAATCAGCTGAGGGACGTTCAGTGCCTGCAGAAAGTCTGCAGTGTTGAAATCTGCTTTTCTGCAGGAAGCAGGAAATCCTCCTTGGCTTTGTGGCAGCCCAGGGAGACACCTGTAGGATGCTCTCCCTGACTTTCCCATGCCCTGAATGAGTCCCCTCATGAATTAAACAGACCCTTAAACCCTGAAATCCTTCCTGGAGAGAGTGAGAAGCAGATGATGAGAAGGATGTGACAGTGTGTCGGCTGCTGAGAGGCTCTCCACGGCCTCTCAAAGGTGTTCTAAGCCTTGTGCTTGATGTATGGGTGGAATATGGCCAAGATGGATGGGAGAAGATGACTAAGCCAACACCCTGATCGCTGAGTCCAAGCACTACCAGCATACCCACAATAGCATCTGTGTGCTGCCCATGGTCACCACACTGAAGATGACCTGGTGGAGCTCTTGAGAGAAGGCAGAAGGGCTGCTGCAATGAGTTAACTGTGAGCAGCCAACAGCCACCGCGTCTCTCTGGTACTACTGAAAGGAAAGAAAGAGGGGGAAAAGGAACCAGGACCCACTCATCTGATGGGAGAAAAATGGGGATACCAGTGCTCTGCATTACAGGAAGGTAGTAACCCATTTTCCTCAGATGCACACGTTCCTCTTCAGAGAATGAAAGATCACAAAGGAGGTGTCTGTTAGCAAAATGGGACCAGAAACTCAAATTTCCTGCAGTACCTGGAGACAAATCAGTTCTTATTACCCATACTTTATAGACTGATTTGGAAGAAACTGAAGGATGACAGTAATTTCAAGCATGACATTCATTTTGGCAGGGTAATTCAGTACTTCAAAGTAACATGTGTGCACAACCATTTGTTTAGGAAACAAGACCTGCATCCCACAAGTTTGAAGGAATCTCAATCTCTTCTTTTATGAAAGGCTAAGCCAAGGACATGCACACTCCAGTAACGTGCCTACCACATGAAAACAAAAATATGAAATAAAGAGAAGCCCTAGTGCCGACTGCCTATATTTAGATGCAGTGGAAATGCAACTTGGCTGACTTTCAGAAGAGCTACACATTTATCTGTGTCTCAGCTCAGCCTTTGGGGATTAAACAAATGATCGTTTTGTTTACCGTCATCCTTTCCAATTTCAAGGTACGTGGACAAATACTTAAATCAGTAGCACTTAAAAATAGCTCTGACTGACTTCTTGTAGCTCAAGAGGAAAAACAATAGCACATGCATAAAACCTGCAAATACCTCTTGTGTTACACAAGAAGGATATTAATGCTTCCAAGTGACCAACCTTGCTAGACTGAGCCAAGCTGAAAAACATCACGCACGTAACCCTGTAACCCTTTTGCATCTTTGCTAAGCAGTAAACAAAGGGCTAGACCATAAGCAACACTTAGAATCTGAAATGCGCTGTTCTGCTTCGTAGGAAATTTGCCTCAGAAATGGGGGAAAGAAATTCTGCTGCCTATTACATTGCTCAAATGCAGTTCCAAATCCTGGTGGCACTCATCCTGGTGAAAAAGTCAGAGCAACGTATTTGAAATCAACAAAATTATCCTGCATATTGCAGCCAGATACCAAAGCAGGATTTGGTCTCTTTTCTCATCAGAAGCCATCTCCTGATTTGAATTGCGTTTCCAAGTGTTTTTAATTTTCCAAAAAGCAAATGCATAGAACCTGTTTCTTTTGGAGAAAAGCCATTAAGCTTTGTTCTGGTATCAGGTAGGTGTCATTTCCACAAAGCGCTTAAAATAGGGTCTTAAGGCTTGTGTCTTTTTTTTTTTGGACCGAATTTTCTCTCCATTAACATAAAATCAGAAGGAACTTAATCTGAAAAAGTGGTGCCAAAGCCAGTAGGATCTTGTATGCTGTTTGTGTTAATTAGTAAAGACTATGGGACAATGAGCAAGGGAAAAGCACATTTGCTACTCTCTGCATCATTCAAATACATATATCAGTAAAGACAATTGCGAGGCTGATGAGGATATCTGTGAAACTTGCACTGAGACTGATTTTTAATTTTTTTTTTAAATTCCTTTTGATTAGATAAACTGTCCAGCATGCATGTGATAGCTGGCAGGAAAAAACCCAGTCCTACCTTTCAGAGTCTCCTGCAGAGTCTGTGCAAAGGCTGCCAGTTTGTGGCTGTCGTGGTTCTTCCCAGTGCTCTCTCCTGCCGAGGGTGGCAAGGCCAGGTGGAGGTTAACCAGCGTCAGGTCATTCATCCCAACCTGGCGGGGGGAAGGAGGAGAAATCAATGTCATGCAGACAGGGCACGAAAGGGCACAAAGCAAAACCACGTGCCTCTTCCTGCTACTTTTGGTAGTAAACCTGTGTGACGAGGACTCACTTCGCTGTGTGTGTGGTGTGTCTTGGTAGCTCTTGTTTTTGGGAGGGAGACGGGGATGGCATTTTGCAGCTTTGTTTGCAATAACCTGATATCCTCTCCGTTGTGGGGAAACTGGTTTGCACAAGCAAACAGCTTCTTTGCACTGCAGCTGCAGAAAGAAGCTGACTGCTTATGAAAGTCAGTTTATGCAAAACCAGTTGTTAATAAGCTACAAATAATGCTGTGGTCATTACGTGGGCTAATTACTACTCTCTTGTCACAGAGACTAACCAAGAAAATTAATGCACCTTGAAAGGAGCCGTTGGCTCCCTCCAATCTTCTGCTTACCTTCTGGGACTCACTTGGCACAAGTAATACTTACTCTGAATACTGAGCTATTTACATTATTAATTAAAACTAATTATTACTAATAATTTATTTATCCATAATTATATTTTAATGCTTCTGTCCTGGTTTGAGCTAAATA